>NC_133930.1:40146846-40446846 GCF_964199755.1 Larus michahellis | reverse complement strand
ACCCAGTAAATTTACTACATGACTTTTCTGAGTGATGCAGGATTTAGCTTCCTGCTCCTGAGAAAGAAGAGACACTGCACCACTTCTGGCTCCTACATCAACATTGCAGATACATTTCAGAACCCGTTTGCCATTTAGAGGGATGGCTTCGTATTTCATCTTAGTGTTTCTGTAATTATGACAGAAAATCTTTCCTGTTGCATTCATCCCAAGTAAAATAAAAATCAATTATAGAAACAATCTGAAAACTGAAATTCCAGTCTCTTTTTGTCCCAAATCCATGCCAAAATATTACTGTCATTTATTATAATGCACTTGAACAGTTGCATTTTACTAGTTCCTGAAGGTGACTCCTTTCTAATTATTTCCACAATTTTAAGTATTTTTCTGTCATAATTAGTGATTTGTACTATCCAATATAGCCACTATCCAAGAGCGTTTTTATATGTTACAGTATGATACAGTCTGAGCTTGGTGTAGTAGAGTGGCACCTGCTAACCATCACCTGATGCTGTGAAGATCAAATCGGATGCTCTTTTGAAGGGGAATAACGCTGCTCCATTCAGATTTAGATACAGTATAATTTAGGTAAAAGAAAAGGCATAAGTGTGTCACAGAACAAGACAGATATTCTCTCAAAGCTAGCTCTGAAAAATATTCAAACCAGCAAATGTTACAGTATTCTTTTTCTTTTTTAACCTTGAAGATATGTTTTGTGGCCTTTTGGTTTTTCAAATTGTGTTGCTAAGCTGTTGATTTTCTACTCTCCTTTTCACAGGATTGCAACTGTGTGGGGTTTTTTGAATCTGGAATGAAACAAAAAAAGTTTTGGTTTTGACTGTCTTACAAGGTTTTTCATTAATTTCACCTCATAGAGGGCTATTTCCTACTGGATTTTTCTAAGCCGTTTTTAAAACTAAGCTCCTTCATTTTTAAAATTCATGAAGTTTGACAAAATCATTATTGTATTTAATAGCACACTCTTAAATTTAAGAGCTGTTGTAATAAAGGCAAATATAAATGTTGTCCAGGCATTTACTAGTGCAGTGGTCTGAACTGTTTATTTGAAATGTGGAGCAATCCAGAACTGTACCTTAGTGAATCACGTGGTCATTGAAAATGAGGAGAATAAATCAGTTTAATGTTGTAAATTTCAGCATAGTGCTCCAGAGCCAAATCCAGGTCTGTAATCCCAACGGGTTACAAAGAGGAAGAGCTGGGATATACATGAATTTAGGGGACTTGGTGTAGGAATGTATTCACATGGAGATTTTGTACTAGCCAGCCACAGAATACCATTACCCTGTATCTAAGAGATCAAACTCTGAGAAGGAAGGGAAGTAAAATAAAAGTTTGGGAAGAAATTGTGTAAAATATCTCTCCTCAATGTTATCACCTAACAATTTCCCTCCAGCTGGGTGGGTCTGGTATGTGTAAAGTGGAATTTTTATGCCTGAAGAAAACCAAGACTTTGGTTATGTTTGGCACAGACTTCATTCAACATGTTACTCAGCTCCTAAATGTGAAGGAGAATTGAACACCATAACTCACGCACAGGAAGGCTGATGGGAAGGTTACGGGTCTCGGCATTCAATTCTGTATTTTGATCCAAGCAGTCATAGCAACAGAAAAATAGATGTCTGATGAAAAAGCAAATATGAGACAGTAGGCTATTCATTTTGCTGAAAATCAAAAAATAGAATAAAACCAAAGTGCGGTGCAGATTGAGCTTGGCACTTCAGTTAGCATATCCAGTGGTTTCAAATATGATTTTTATAAACTGATGGATTGGCTGACAGTATCCATTAACCCCATGCAGCAAATTTTGTTCTTCTGGCTGTTACTGCAAAGTAGTTTATAATGTTGACATTTCAAATGAAAGGCAGGAAAGGAAATGTTTTGAGTCAAAGGAGGAGGAAGAACTGTAGGAACACTGAGCCTCTTCCTACTACAGGAAATGGTGGGCATTTTATTAAGATGACATGCACTCAGTGCATTATTATTATTATTATTAATGACTGAAAATCTAAATGAGCTATCTGTGCCCCGTCTATCTCGGTCACAGCTGCCAGGTCCACACTCCATAAGGCTAGGAGACAGCCTGTAACGATGTGACTCACTTCCACATCTGACCCTACCTACAGCTCAGAACACCCTAAAAGCTACGTGCTTTAAAAAAAAACAAAAAAAAAAAAGATAATTTGTCTGTTCTCTGTAGAGCACTCGGCAACAACCTGGTTAGTCTTTTTTACCAGGCCTAGTTGTGACTATTAGTTGCAAATGGTATTGAAGGCCTCTGGTGTTGCAGTCTGCGTTGGCAAGTAGCAAAAGATTAATAAGGAGCAGAAATAAGTAGGATGCGAGAGCCCAGGCTGAAGCACTGAGCCTCTGCAGACGCCAGCAAGTGTGCGAAGAGTTACCGGCTGCAGCCCGAGTGACTGCGGGTCTGAGAGGAAGAGTGAGCAACGGCAGACGAGTTTCGGAGGGCTAAAGCTCTCTTTGTCTATAAGCTATACAAAACTTTCAGTGCCTGTATTTGATATGCTTCATTCTCCTTTTCATCTTTGTTTAAGGAAATAAATGGAGGAAGACATTTATTACAAAATAAACTTAACCAATTATGTCCATAGGACCATTCTCCTCCCTAAGCTGATTACACAGCTTTTTTCTTCTCTTGCCAACTCCACTTTCCCCTGGCACTCACAGCGAATTGTGGTGCTGGGGTGAGCTTTAAAGGCAAGCAAACCAGGTGTTTGCCTCTCCCAGAGGGGTGAGAGGCAGGAGAAGAATGGGAATGGACTGGGACAGTTACAGCTTGAGGTCCCTTTCAGTGAGCAACAGAGCACCCAGGAACCAGCCTGGCACTGCCATGGGGTCACCCAACAGTGGAGTCCCCTCCAAGCAGAAGCAGTGCAGCAAGAAGAGCCAGAAGATGCTCGCTCGAGGGGGACGGCATGGTGGGGGAGGAAGGAAAGGCAGCAACTGAGGTCCCGGAGACTGGGAACTGGTGATAAAATTGCCCTGAGAGGTGGAAATCAGGATGTCTAGGAAGGGCTGGAGTTAGGGAAGGTGCCTAGCACGCAGAAGCTCAACCTCCCCTCCCACTCACCTGTGCTGTCTCTTCCATTTCTCATCCCTGAGGGGACGAAACACTTTTCAGCCCAATCCACCAGCCAGCCAGGTGGTGGGGAGGAAAACCAGTGGCTACAGAAGGAGAGAAACCCCCATCAATTTCAAGGTCTCCCACTTTACAGACAATAGTGCAAATATAATACAAGATTGGTGAATCTTGGAAATCAGGGTGTTAGCAAAATGATTGCTGCCTACTCCAGAAAAAAGACAACAATCCAGCTCTATTCAGTGCGGTCTGCCCTGTTAACTCGCCCTACCGAGTGTGTTGCTGGGGGGCTGTGCCCCGTGCTCTCCCCTCTGGGGGTGGCAGGGAGAGCCCCAGCCCCCTGTTCTGTCTGCGTCAGGCAGAGGGGCAGGGGGCTGGGGGCCTTGGAAGTGGGGCCTGTGCTGCTGGGGAGGCAGGTGTCAGGCTCATTGAGCATTTAGGCTGAAAGGAGATTTCTTGAAGAAAATTCTTGATGAGCCTCTGTACTTCGCACTGTGTATTAGTTATGTATTTAGGTATAGATTAGTGGTAGCACAGTCTAGAGAATGAAGAACTAGAATTGCAAAGACTTTTTATAATGTCTTGTATATATTCTTGCAAGTTTCATCCTTCTCAGGGAGAATAAACATTTTGTTGTGCTTTTCTCAACGCTTTTCACTGTAAGGATGTGGATATCCTGTAAGGCGTCCTGCGGTGGTGAGGTCCTCTGAGTTTAGAGTCTTTCTGTCTCTCACTGACCCGTTGTCTATACTGGCTTTTTTCCCTGCGGAACATCCATTTTCTACAGACCAGGTTACAACGCGCTGCACCAAAGAGGCTAGTTTGTCTAAATGCCCCGGGGGACAAAGGGCCGCCCAAGGTGTTCTCAAGCCTCTAGATGCACTTAACTGTACCACCACACAAGCATTTTTAGCCTGCTTATACAAGTAACCCTCCAAGTAACTTGCTGGAGACCTTTGCTCGCTCTTGTGAGATGCAGGAATTCACTGTCACCAGATTTTCAGAGACTGTTCCCTTGCTTCGTATTTTTTCATGACCCTATTGTCGGACAAATCCTTACAGAGTATACTTCCTGGTGTCATCTGTAAGAATATAAGGAATACTCTGGGAAAGCTAGATGTTTGATCTTAATTTTACCGAATTGAGCAGTATTCATGTTTTCCATTCTCCTCCCCCCACTGCCCTGTAATCCTAAGATTTTTTTCCCCTTTTAGAGACTAGTAATTTGGCATACTCTGAAAAAGTGTTGAATAATTGCTGGTGTATTGGACAGCCATATATATTTAATTAATGTTTTTCACTCTATTGCTAAAACCTTGACTGAAGTAAAGACTCCTCAGTTTCTGATGTCTGCCTGCAGTTGGACATCCTCTGTTCTGTTGTCTAAAAACTTCAGAAATTGTCAACGCAGAATTCTGGTTTTCACATTGAAACTGCCTCTGGACTACATATGCAATACATACAAATTCTCATCTACCTTCTTTGCATCCAGCTACCTTACACTGACTTTTGTTTAATGTCTGTGTAGTTTTCAGCGCTGTAATCTAACATCAGTTATGCACCTGAAGAAATAAGCCAAAAATACTACTGAAGTATGTGCTGAAAGGGACCTTGATCCCGATGAAAGGGTTGTAATATAAAAAATAGATAGCAATAAAATAAGGTGAAACCGAGAAAAGCTTAACTACTGCTGAAGAATGCAGTTTCAAAAAAATTTAAAGCCTTTCAAGTAAAAATAAAGACCTTTTTAAAAGTGAAGTAGTTCCCCACCCTCCTTTGAATCTCTGCCCCTTTGGCAGCATTTGTCGTTTTCTGTAGTATTTGCCTATCACCCCCAGAGGGGATGGACACAAGAAATCGGGCTTCTGATACTTGGCATGAGTGACAATTTTTAACTTTACAGTCAGATATAAATGCTTAAATGCCTCAACTTCAGTACTCCTATTGCCTATAGAAGGAGTGGGATTAGACTGTCCTTTATTTAAAAAAAAAAAATAAATAAAATTTATTTGGATGTCACAAAGTTCCCGGAATGGAGAGCTGAGATGCAAAAGATCTTCCTAAGCCTTGCGAAGTTCCCAAGAAAATCAGTCACGGAAAGGCAAAATGTTTATCCTTGGCCTTTAAACCAATGCGAAATGAAAACACCAAATGACTGTGTTTAGCCATAGAAAGATCTTGCGTTTGTCAGTTAAAACGTTACTCAGGGTAGTATGACAAGTTAGGTTGCATAATGCTGCAGGAGAACTAATTAAGTAATGACAAAGTTGCCTGCCTTCATGGGAAGACTGCCAGACTTCATCCCTCTGTTCTGGCCTATCATTGTTCATTGTGTAAGAACAAGTCCCAAGCGAGGACAAATAAGTACATGGCTTCTTGGTGATCTGTTTTGTTGTATTTCTTTCTGCCCCAACGTCTACCATGCTGTACTTGAGGATTCTGTAAGCCTCTGTTTAAAATATTCAGTCTGTAGCTCTTCCGGTTGCAGAGGAAACATGTAAATACAAAGGTCACGTATGTACAACGCTGTGTGATTCTGAAGGAATGATGAAACCGCAGAGCAGAGAAAAGTGTAAACCAACCACATTCTAAAAATGGAGCATTGACTCTGGAAAAACTATTTAATATCATTATACAGTTCTGGATTTTTAAAGGCAAAAATATACGACCTTTTCAGACCTACTGAGCTGTTTTTATCATTATGTATATGTTCTTTCCTGTTTTTGTTACTGTTTTCAACTGCCTTCTATTTAAAATTCCTATTCAGGCCAAGCTCTGACTCAATGTCACATTGATTCTTACTTCTTTATCAGAATGTGCAACAATTTTGACGTACATCCAGCTCAGGCCCCCCTGTTCCTTTCTAGAAACTGAGAAACTGATCGCACCATGCCATTTCTCAAGCTAAGGTTTATGGCGGCTCTGAAGCTACCGCAGTGCTCTGCCTGTTCAGCCTATTGCATCACTAAAAAAGTTGGAAGTCCTTGGAAACCTTAGGCACAAAAATTGAAAACTGCTAGAGGATTTGTTACGGGCAAGACAGCAGCAGCCCTCCAAATGGTCACAGAGATCTCATTACTGCAAGGTCTAGGTGATTTGGCTTAATGGCGTTATAACTGAAATTTTTTATACCTTCCCCCCACCAGATATCTCTCCATAAAACACACAAAATAGGTGACAAGGAAACACAGATAGTTTAATTTAATGCAATTCTCAACTGGAAAAACTAAGTTTCCAGTCCAAAATTCTGCCCAGACTTCCTGTGCTAACCTCATTTTGGACGAAACATACCCTCAATCAGTACTGCTTCCTCAGCTATGAGTTCTTCTGGACCTGCTGGAGTATAGCGTGGTCTGATGGTAGACATTTGCATTGGAAATGGTAGGATTGCTTGGGATTTTTTTTCCTGTGCAGGAAAATATCTCACAGGACTCGACTCCAATTTCATACAGTGTGAATGTCAGCTGGTTACAATGCAATCCAGTGCAGCTGAACCAGAGTTACTGAAGTGGGAATAACACTATTGACAGGACGTGTGATTAAAACCAACAGACTTCTGGATTAGGTGTGAAATGGCCTAAATGTGAACTTCTGGGAAGGCTCCTCTCTAGCTCTGCTCACTCCGCTTGGGAGCCTGTGAAACTCAGTCTTCTAAATTTACACACCTGAGTCAGGGACCTACTTTTAGGTGTTATGACTATCCCCCAAATTAGCGGACCGCTAGCCTGGGTGTCCATATTCATGCCTGCGCCAAATTCCATAGCTGTGCAAAGGTTCAGACACCCTGGACTCCTGCCATGTAATTCATCACTGCTGTGACTCCAGCAGTTACGATTCTGAATGGAAGGCAAGGAAGGAAAGACTATTCCAGTCATTTACAGACAATTTTCTGTCTTTATGGGAATGACCTGGTTAAACGTGGAGTATTTATGTAACCCATGGTCTTGTTTACACAACGTGTTTTCTCACTTTCTTGCCCGAGTTTTGTTTGCAATAATCATCGATTGCCACTTCACTCAACTCTGCAAGATAGCACTAAAGACTGCACACACAGGCTGTAGAGACTGTGAAGCAAAGTCGTGCTGCACGGTGCTAGGAGACACCTACCATGCACTTGGGCATTCTGTAAACCAGAAACATGTTGGTGTTCCCAGGGCCTCTGGGTATAGATTTTTTGTCTTCTTCCTATACCTTCTAGGCTGTGGCTGCAAGAGGTCACTCCCGATAGGCATGTATTTACTTCAATGGCTTAACCCAGCCAGCTCTTATTTACACTGGATGGAATTTTGGTGCCCAAATGCCCACCTGGGCTTAAAAAAAAAAAATCTTATTAAAAGAAGAGCTGTCTGAAGGCTGAGGTAGGGATGTAAAATGCCCTCGGATCATGACTGCAGTAATATTATTATGGCACTGAAGTGCTGAAGTGCACAGTCCATCTCTTTATTTACTGAATATACATTAAAATATTGTTACAAACTGATAAGCTGTGGTCTTCGTAACTCTCAGAGATGAGAGATTATTTTGGTAATGGCATGAATACTGTCTCTGTGTAAAGCATCATGTGGGGTTAGTAAATAAGTTCATCGTGTGGAGTTAGTAAATAAGTTCATCAAGCAGTGCTATAAAGCACTAGATTGTTATATGTTAGTTTGTTACGAGAAAATTTATTCTATTTATTATCAAGTCTAGATATTTGATCAAGTCTAGGTACTAGGATTTATCAAGTCTAGATACTTAATAAAGTAACAGCAGAGGCTGGACAGAGAGTGCTGCAACCATACTGTGATTCTGTAATTCTGTACATAACTGGGGAATACCATCAGCAATGCATCTCAGCTGTGCTGTAGTTCAAGCATACCAGTTAATTACTTCTGGGTTCTTCCCAGATTTAATCTTCATGTACTGGTCACCTAGGGGGAAAGTATATGTTAAAAAAAAAAAAAAAAAAAAGGATCTGAAAGTATTAAAGTATTATAGGAGTTAGCTACTATGTTAATCATAATTGGAAGATTTTAACGCATAATCTCTTTTTGTGTCCCTCGTTAAAAATGTTTCTTCACTTCCACATCGAAGTCTGTGGTACAGTAACATCATCGGCACTCCTGATGTACACAAAGTGGGCACCCTGGCCCATGAGCAGATGAACTATGCTAAAGGGTATTGAAAAAAACCCAGGTCTATGAACCACAATTGCCCACGAGGAATTCGGCACAGGGCCGGCACCGCTGTGTCCAGAAAAATGTTAAGGGAGTTGTTAACAAGACTTCACGCTTCTCTTGAAAGACCAGTAGCATCTCCTGATACTGTGCTACAGCACAGGCTGAGAATAGCTTCGTAGGGAAGGAAATCACCACCTCTTCTTTGAAACCTCCTGACTGAATGCCAGCTCTGGTGGCTGGGGAGATTTGTCAAGATTACAGCTCTGAGATATCCTGCCTGCAGGCACTTTTGAGAGAGAGCACAAAAGAGTGAGTAACAGGGAGAAAAGGAATGGCATAGTCACATTTCTGTGTTTCTCTCTAAGGAAACATTTATGCTTTGGTGTTATTGGGTGCATACATCAGGGTTTTCTTTAGCTAGGACTGCCTTGTTTGGCATCATCTGCGGAATCTCAGCTTTCATCCAATTTAGCCGATTCTCTTAAAATGCTCTTCTGCTCTATGAAGTACCATACAGAGTGAGTGTTAATCCCGTTTTATAGATTGGATCTGCTAAAATGTGTGTGTGCACAGCGCCACCATACATTTTCGAGAGTGGATACAGTCTCAGTTTGGAAAAACATCACTTAAACCAGTAATTCAACACATGTAAGCGCACCTGCTTGCTTATTATTTTTTCTCAGCTATATATCTCAAAGTGCTTTACAAGGCAGATACCATGACCATGTTTTTACTGATGGGACATCTAACAATTTGCACAAGTTTAGCTGATGGGCCAGTGACTGATCAGAACTGGCATCCAGGTGGCCCAAGTCCCACCCAGGGCCCTGCCCATGGGTAAATATGCCAGGACAACGCAGCAAGTGTTGAACTGGTGAATAGGAAATGCATGTCCTGCAAGGCTCTATTTATTTTCCGCTCCCACACAGATGGTATTCTTTCAAAACATCATTAGAAATTGTCTCAGCTTACTGATATGGACCAAGAAAACATGACAGTTTGGTTCTTTTCATCTTTTTTCTTTCCGTTTCTTCTCTCCTCATGCCGAATAGCGTTGCAAGCTATCATTTGTGTTAATTGACAAGGACGTACATAAATGTAACTTCGAAAAAATCAGTTTGTGAGAAATAAAAGTGCCAGTATAGCATAGAGACTGTGACTATAACGTCAGAAAGCTGTAATCTTGAGTTTTCTGATCTGTTTTGTCATTGTAGGAACTTCTAAACTTTGACTTTACTAATACGATTTTACAGAAACACAGAAGGCCATGCTGAGTTTCTTAAGGTTTTCCAAAATCTTCATATAGACTGCAAACTTAAAGGGAAGCAGGTGCTACTGTTTCACAGAGTTAAAACAGATTGATGTTCTTTCCTTTCCATTACATCATACATCCTCTTTAAAGGGCCACTTGTAAAAATTACATATATTTGTAGTAAGAAGTATGCAGGTACTTGAAAAATTAAAATGCAACATAAATACAGAAAAATGAAATGCCTTTACAAAACTTAAAGAATTCTAACTATCGATGTCCGAGAATCAAATTACACATAGCTGTTAGCAACTAAAAAGTCCACTTTGACAGAAGGTAGAAGCTAATTGTTAAAACATCCATGGAACACCCATATTCTGACAGAAGTACCCCTACGGATACCAAATACTGAGCTCATATTTTTTGTAGCATAAAGCCAATATTCAGTCCTTTATAAATTTTGTGAGATTTTTTTACCTTTTCTGCTAGGATCAAAAGGTTATTCATTCACTTATAAAAGAGCTTGAAATGTGTACTGCTGCTTTATGGGTTTTACCCGTCACTTTCAAGAGTGAATGTTGGTTCCCATACCAACAAGAAACATTCACTTTTGTTTAGGCTATGCGCACAGTATGTTGTAAAGAATTGAGCCAGATACACGTGAGATAAGTGAATGATGGGAAGTACGAAGAGACACAATGGAGATAAGAAAATAGTTCCTGACTCTTGCAGGAGTGAACCAAAAGAATTAATACAATTCACAAGCTGCAGTTCTAAAATAATCTGGACCGCCGTACTGTAGGTCAAAAAACGGTAGAAGCCAGCTTTCCATATGACTGTGGCATTTATTTTCCTGGAAATGAAAGGTCCTCTTATAATCCATTGTTAGCCAAAATGACACACATTTGTACAAGAAAATACAATCAAAACAATAATGGTAGATAGGAAATGAGGGCCACTCACAGCTAAATAGCTATCTGGAATTCTTTCTTGTGTTCCTATAGACACACATGTCCTTAAGTCTCTTCAGGTATCATGTATACACATTTACACACACACCTACGCACACATGCATGCGTATATAAAAGTAGAGAGACAGCCTATCTGGCCACCTGCTGCATTAAACAGAACAAAATTCAGATAATGAAGCGCAGAACTAAAGACCGAAACTCTCATTCTAGTTAAGTCAATCAATTTCCACTGCAGTTATAAGAAACTGTTCCGTGATTTGGATTTTTAGACTAGAAAAATCATCTAAGAAGAACAAAATTAGCTCTTCCATTTTTTGTTATAATTTTAAAAAGAGAGGGTTTAGTTTTGTTCAAAACTGTAGTTTGTTCAAACTGTAGTTTGGCCTACGTACGTCTTGGAATAGGAAGGAAGGCGGATCACTGGGCACCTCTACGTGCACATGTTAGAATTCGTAGTGTGCCCTGCCTTTCTCCAAATCATAGTGAAAATAATAGTAATGCCTTTGAGAGAGACCCATTTACCTTGAAAAGGTGATTTGCACACGGACTTCATTCCAATCAAAAATTTTTCTACTGTATGAAAAACATCTCCATGGCTGGTGGCAGAACTATTAATGGGACAATATAGACTTGAAAGTAAGTGGACCAAGAAGAAATGAAACCATTAACGTTCTTCTAGAATAGTCAACTATACGCACACGTCCTATCACGCTACCTTTCTTATTTTAAACACAATGCTCTTAAGCACTTCTGTTAGCATGTTAGCTAATGTTTCTTTATGTGTGCCTATTCATGTAGTAGAAACAATAGAAATACTTCTATTTTGTGAGGGTCATTCAAATAGTTTTAGTATTGTCCAATAACCTCCACATTCAGACATTCTTAAACATTCTTTAAAAATATACCCTTTTGGCTTCAAATACCTTATTTTAAATAAGCATCTAAGTCTTAAAATTCAGAATTTATTTCTAGCAAATCAGTAAGAATATCCTGACTGCTTTGTGAATTTATTTAGCTGCTTGAAGTGTAATGTACCTTGCAGTTTACCGAATTATAAATTAATAACTGTAAAGTAACGTTGGGGCAGTCCAAAACACACTTTCTAGCAGAACTCTTATAATTCAGTTTTAGAAGTCAGAGAGTAGTAATTAACTAGATTTGTCACTTCCAGTGCAATACTGTTGCTTTCTGAGATGCTTTCAATCAGGTATCAGGAGTGTTTATTTTGCCTTAGGGATAAATAGTTTCCAAAACTTACTAGCATCCAGCTCTCTAACACATATGTTTTAGTCTATACTCAGTATTCATATATAAAACATTGGTATTTTTATCCGTATTTAGTAGATCTCTTTCTTTTAAAATTGGTCTCAAGGCTGAAATTTTCAGTAGGCGCAAAGGCAGTTTTTCACTCATCTCCCATAAGCAGCAAATAGAAGTACCGCCTCCTGTGAGTCTCTTCTGAACGTCCTTCCCCCAATCTCCATTTGTTTTGAAGTGGGCATATCGAAACAAGTGAGTGAAACTGAACCGTGCAGTGGCAATTAAAAGCGTAAGAATGTCTGCAGCCCCCAAAATTCATCTTCCTAAGAGCTCACTCGTTTCCTAGGTTCTCTAGTTGAAGATGTCTCTGCTTATTGCAGGGGAGGTTGGACTAAGTGGCCTTTAAAGGCCCCTTCCAACCCAAAATATTCTATAATTCTATCATTCTATGATTCTAAGTGGACGAATGTGAGGCCTGCGCACTTTGCCCACACGCAGGAGCACAATGCAACCTACCAGGCTAGCAAGGCAAGGATTTATTTATTTTTCTGTATAACAGGCTTTTCTAGTTATATAAACACTGATAAATGCCACGGTTTTCCTTAGGGGTAGGAAAAACAGTACAAAGCAGAGAAAAACAACATGGAAATAAATCTTCTGGCCCTCTATCCCTGTAAGAGTCACTGCCACTGTGAATACAGTCAAATGACTCTGGGCTACTCTAGCTAGAAGTTCTGTCTGATAAAACCACATGCAGCACCCAAGAAAACAGATGCCTGTATATAGATACATTTGAACTTTTTTCAAACTTAGCACATAGAATTTCATGCATTTTTTGGTCTTTTTCCTTGAAGACTGCACCTACTACAGATTTCACTTTATTTAAAGCACTGACTCTCAGTAACCTGTCAGACGCTACAGGAGTGTGAAGAACGCAGGCCTGCTGTGATCTAGCTCAGGAAAACACTTCAGAGCATTCAGATGCTGTTCAGGGCTAGAGTCCTTGCGAGGCGAGGACATCCACCAAACTCAGGCCAAAGGAAAACACCCTATGTTGGTTTGAGGCAATTACCACTCAGGCATCTCCTCAGCTTTCACACAAAGACAGAATCCTATGGACAGGGGCTCGGAAGGGACTCAGGAAACCCATGGAGGTTATAGACTCATAGAATGGTTTGGGTTGGAAGGGACCTTAAAGATCATCTAGTGCATAAAATAAAGTTCTACTGTAGATGAAGAGGCAATTGCAGACCCCAGGCCCCAGCAGGGATGCTGGTTCTAGGGTGAAGCTGTTCCCAAGGACTGAGTAGACATCTACACAAACCCACGTGCCCTCGCTCCCCCTGTGGTGACTGTCTCAGGGGCCCAGCTGCTTAGGATCTCACCAGCAGCCCAGGACAGTCCCCACTTCTGCCTGATTCTTCTCCTATGTTGGTTGCCACCTGTCTCACCAGCTGGGACCCCGGTGTTAAAGGACCCCATGGGCCCCTGCACCAAAAGAGTGGTATTTTGTCTACGGGGGTAACCACAGAACTGGCGGAAATGCAGGGATGAACAAAGAATAAACCAAAGCCATGCTGCCAAATTAGAGTAAGTATCTGGGCACTGGGGATATCAGATAAACTGATCTTTGCCCGATTGTGATAGTCTCTAAGGCCTATCTTTTTGAAGACATTTGAGCAGAGACAAAAATCCGCCCCCACAAACCTTCCACAGTGTTATGCAGCTCAGCTGCCCATTGACAGCTGATGAGTCCTGGGCCTTGCAAAGCTGAATGAGATAACACCTGCAGACCCTGACTGTGGGTGACTATGCTCTCCATCAGCCTCACTCCTGTGATGAATTCAGTGGCAAGACAGGCACTCATCATCTTCCCCAGTCAGGCTCAGCATTCACACAAAAGTCAACAGACATGATGAGCAGGTCCTCACGGCTGGAAATGCCAAGAGTGCCCAGGACAGCAGAGGCTGCCTCTGAACTTCTGTAAGCAATGTTCTCCTCAGTATGATCAGCACCCATGGAAATGGTGTCAACCGTAATGTGAGGTTCATTTGCTTGTCCTCAGCCCCCCCCCAAGAACATGGTATATGCTCTAGGACATCTGGGGAAGGCTGGATGGCTTTTTTGGTGGTGTTGCATTTACCTGTTGCCTGATTTCTATATGCCTCAAAAGCTAGAACAGAAAATTGTTGAGAAAGTGTCAGGGACATAAGAGCACTGATGAGCCTTGCTGTCCCTCCCCAACCCCCCAGCGCCTCCCCCTTTCCCCTGCTCCAGGACCTCGTTTCAGCCTCCCAGTGCCATCAGTCTCTGCCCCAGCAATGCTACAGAAGGGCTGATCTCCAGCTCTTCACAGCCACACAGGGCAAAAGTTTATAAAGGAGAGATACGATAATCCACACCGGGATATCAAACGGGTAGAGGAAAGCTATATTAACCCTATGGCAATCCAGTCATACTGTGAGGGGTGGAAAAATCAAGTCAGGATTACGCCGGTTACTCAGAAGTTGCCTGCAGACAACAGCAGACAGGTTAAGAGACAAATCAGGTAAAGTCTCTAGCTGAGGAAGAAGGCTTACCCAAAGCAATGCAACCTATAATACCAGAAGTAGTCAACTGGAAGCAAAAAATAAGTACTTAGAAAGTAAATTACAATCCCATGTCGTTGCCAAAGCTCGGCAACGATGGCAACAACTGTTCCAAACTGACAAAACAGGCCCAGTCAATCTACGACTGCTACACATGAAATTGTTTGAGATAAATACATGGTGTGACCCAGACCCCAATCCCCCATCCCCTGACCCCCTATGATACCCAAACCCCCATCCCTGAGCATCCTATGATATGCTCTTTGACTCAGAGTTTACAAAGTTCAAAGAGTAGCACCAAATAAGGGCCTGATGTGCTGCCAGGACAGCAGCTGCCCCCTGCTGCTAATACTGCCTCTGGTTTCAGTTCTCAAGAATTCACTGGTTTACAGACTCGATGTGCCATGAAATCTGGAGAAACTCATGTCCACAGGAATAGTTTACTGAAGTGCAGGCAAGCAGCGTGGCCTGTAACACATGCTCTGGCCAAACCAATAGTAGGTATACGCATGCCAGTTTTGCTAAACTGTGGCTTGATGCGTAGCCTACAGCCAACAATATCCTAACTGGAGAAAAGGGAAAGTATCGCACAAACATGGCAAAGAGATTACCCAGCCCTTTGTGAAGAACCACCAGGGGATGGCAGCACCTGACAGGTAATAAGTGGCTTGGAACATGTACATCCAGCCCGAGGAGCCACAGCACCGCCCCCAGTAATAGGATTAAATTAGCAGTTTGCCACACTCCCATTGTCTAAAGAAGTACAGTCTGACAATGGATTCCATTTTAAAAATAAAGAAGTACACGAATAGTGTTTACCAAGATGGATACGATGGACTCTCCATCTACCATATCAACCACAGAGTAATGGTTTTTAGAAAGACAGAATGGGCTGTTTATTAAATAAAAATTCACAATCAAGATCTCTCAAGTGTGGAAAATTCCTGTGGAAAACTTCGTGGCATTTGAACAATCACCAAACATTCAGAGGAAGCCTCTTTAATTGAGCATCTGAGTTGTCAATAACCTACCCTACCCTGTGACATCAACCCAAATCTACCTGGAGGTGAGCAGATTAAATTATGTCCATCCTGCACCAGGGATCCACTGAGTTACCTTATTGTACAACCAGAGAAAGCGTGTATGGAAAATTCTGAATAAATATAAGGGGAAAAGATTAATGGAAAGGATTAATAAAAACCAAGGCTTGGATAAACTCCAAGGCTGAGATTTGTTTTCTGTAATTATAGGAATCGATATGAAATAGCAGAACAAGAAAAAAATCAAAATGGGAATGGGGATGCCAAGATTCCAGACTAGCAGACACCCTCACAACACACCCACCATCTCCTCCTCCTTCTGTATTTGCTTTCAGTTTTCTGGGACTTCTTTCATTTATTAATAGCAAAAGTCACACCTACACCTTACCGTGATGTTCCACCTATTACTCAGACCCATGACCAATGGGCAATTGGACCCCAACCCTGTGCCCTGAATATATCCGACAGTACTATCGAGAGGACACTTCTATACTCGTAGCCCAAATTCATCTGACAGAATAATCAAGACAGTATCAGACATCCCTATGGTGTGCTCTGGTGCATCTGCATCAATACAAGTGATTGTCCTGGAGCCTCTCCCTGGGGAAAACAATCATGTACCAGATACCTCAGGAAACACTGTCTTCCACTATCAAATCTCTGCCTGACTTGGAACGAGTTAGAGTCTAATTCTAGAAGATGAGAAATGTTACAGAATTTTTAACAAATCAATCCAAATTGTTTTAATCTAGGACATACATTCATAATATAATGGAGGAACTACAAAGAGCTTTCACTCTACTTTTACGTGGTATAACTGGCAACACAGTTGTGGCCCAGGCCACCACCCTTTACCCTATGTTATCTGGGATCTTTTGAGTGGTCTCTCTAAGGATCTTGATAAAATCCCATTCTGATTTTAAGTCAATGAGAGATTAAGGTCCAGAAATGGAAGACACTTGTACTTCTGGATTTCTGCGAATGCCACCGCTAGTAAAACCCCTCCTTCAGGAATGGGAAAACCATCCCACGACTCTTTTGTACTCTTTCCCTCAATTTAGAGTGATATGTAGCCAAGAATGGGAAACAAACATAACTAAAATATACGCATGGTGCAAATCCACTTTTACTGACTTGGGAAAATTAAGTTTCAGTGCTGCCTTGGGGGCAGGTCAGGGTACTGTTGGACTCTTTGGGGATCAGCATGAACAGCTGGAGTAACCCTGAATGATGCAGATCTTGAAGTAGTCTGGAATAAGTTAATCAGGCTATGACAATTTAGCAGCCAACCCATGTAAAGACACGTGACCACTCAAGTGGCTTATCATGAAAGACGCATTAAAATTCTCAGCGTAACCATCCAGCTTTTGCAACAAATTAAAAATATCCTAGCAGCTGTAACAAACAGCACGGCCTCTGCTGTTGCATGGACTGTAATGCAATTTTTTGGTGTTTCACAACGTGAGTGATCAACAGGATTCGTTAAATCTAAAAGCTCTGCAGTTCCATCAAATTCATATTCTGAGTTGTGTCCTGAATGGGAACCCCTGCTAACAAAAACTGTTTTATCTGACATTACTTCTCCTCATTGTGGGGACATCTGCACGTGCTCTGTACCCCAAGAAGCACAAGTACGCCCTCTTTATGAGCGTGTGCCAGTCCCCATGGCCTTGAGAAACTGCTTGTGGTCTCCTCAGGGTTTAGCTCATTGGCTAATCAAAGGACATTTGTCCTGGATCATTGACAGTGCCAATGGTGGGGACAAAACCAATGTATGGGCCCCTAGTGAAACATCTTTCTAGATTCCTGCCAGTTACACCCAGACATTGTGGGAAAGTGTATATGGGATACTGTTCCTGCTGGATGTATGTATGCAGCTGCCACCACAGGAGTAACATGGAGTGGTATTGATTATACCACTTTTTCTGTGCATGAATGTCAATGCAATGTATCGACAACAGAGAGTAATGGTTTAATTTTTGCAATACCGGAATAGTGTGACGGTCTGTGTACTTAACTGGAGGATCCAAAAGAACTGTGAAACAATCCACCAAATTTTTCTTGGAGGTCAGAGTTCTGAAGCAATATGAAACAACAACCCATGGAAAATGAACATATCTTGACATGATCCCATTGTAATTTGGCTCCTAACCGTAAGCAAATAGATACAGGAGAAGAATGTCTTTTCAGAAGTCCTAGAACTATTTATCTAGAATATTTATGTTCACTTTTTATGTTTTATTTTTATGTTCTACAACAAAGTAGTGCAGAGATTCTGGGTAGCTCTTTAGGAGACCTTTTAATTAGATCAAATTTCCAAGACAGAAAACACAAACTTCACCCACGTCAGTGTGCTTTTCAAGTAAATCTCCTAATCACTGGTGTCACGGAGGCATCTCAGAGTGCATCTCAGTGGCAATCTCAGATTTCCTTTCAGATGAAACTACATCATACAGAGATACATTACAACTGCTAACAGGCATTTGGTCCGTGTGACCAGTCTAGGGCTAACCCAAAGTAACATCCCTGAAATGCTTCAGTTAGCACCAGGTCTCCCAGATCACAGAATCATAGAATGGTTCAGGTTGGAAAGGCCCTCACAGCCAGGGACACCTCCCACTAGACCAGGCTGCTCAAAGCCCCATCCAGCCTGGCCTTGAACACTTCCAGGGATGGGGCATCCACAACTTCCCTGGGCAACCTGCTCCAGTGCCTCACCACCCTCACAGTAAAGAGTTTCTTCCTGATATCTAATCTAAATCTCCCCTCTTTCAGTTTGAAAGCGTTACCCCTTGTCCTATCACTCCACTCCCTGATAAAGAGCCCCTCCTCATCCTTCCTGCAGGCCCCCTTCAGGTATTGGAAGGCTGCTCTAAGGTCTCCCTGGACCTTCTCCAGGCTGAACAACTCCAACTCTGACAGCGTGTCCTCATAGCACAGGTGCTCCAGCCCTCTGATCATCTTCAGGGCCCTCCACTGGACCCGTTCCAACAGGTCCATGTCCTTCTCTCTTCACTTTCTAGATCTGTTCCTGTCAGAGCATATTACTAGCTCTTACAGCCATTAGCAAGGCCCTTCATTTTCAACTGATGTTATCGTGAATCGAGAAACTAAAGGCAAGATGTCTCTTGCCATAATCCTCTACATTAAATTGGCAACAAAGTCAACTAATCACTTTTCAGGATTTCTCTCAAAATCATCAGTTTAGAAAGAACAGATCATAATCTTTCAATTGTCATTGCAGAGAACAAGTTATTTTACTGCAACATATTTAACTTTATCTTGAAGCTTTATAAGCATCCAGAGTGATTGCTAGGCAATTTCTAGACCACCACCTATATAATCTAAGACAAGCTACATCTTGTTTTACTCAATTACTTATTTGAGTAAATATACATTCTATATTTTCATATACATTCTAACAGAAAGCAAAATAATGTTTTTAAGGGCTTAAGGTGCAGCCTAGACATTATGGAATTACCTTTTACACCAGCTATAATTCATCATAATACACACCTGAAACTACTGCAAAACTCTTGGATGGGATAAAGTGCCATGGGTTTGTTTATTAGGAAATAAAACAATCTCTTACCAAAAGTAACAACAATACAGGGCAGAATTTAGCTCCCACTGGCCAAGCCTTTTCCTTCCTTTTTATTGAGCAGCTTTGTGGAGCTTGGGAATACTTTACGCACTGACATTTCTAAAAAATAAATCAGTGCTACCTGCGGCTATGACTCCTAACTTGGCATGTGAACCTTCTAAGGCAGCCTAAACATACCACTTGCATGACTAGTCCCTGAGCTCTGGCTCGTAATCAGAAGTTAAGTGTTTGCAGGTGGCTGTGAGGTTGTGCTGGGTTTTTTTTAATGATGACATGAGCATTATCCTAAACATGTCAAACTGAAATACAGTAACTTAGTTTTTGTCTTTCCTGTAATAGTGTCATATTGGACATAATTTTCCTTTTAATATTAAAAATCCAGAAAGAAAAAATCAAGAAAATTTTAAAATGAAGCCGCAGTTTTGTCTGAAAAATTGTACACCCAGTTATAAAAATAGAATCCAACTGGAAAAAGCTTTCCACTGTCTTGAAAAGTAGGTGGAGCTCTGCTTTTCCCTATGTGTTTTTGTGTCTTTGAGAGAGTAGAGGCCTCTGAAGTCCACTGCTATAGTTTTTTTATCATTTGTTAATATGTCTTGCTAGCCCAAGTAAATGAGTTGTATGATGAGGAGCTCTAGAAAAACTGTGAATCTTTACCTGGATACTGCTAATGCCACAGTTTAAGGATATATCCTGCCTATGCTGCTTTCCCCAGTGCCGCCGCTGATGGTGGTGTGGGGGTGTGTGTCACATGCTGCCAGCATACCTCCGAGGCTATTTCAGCCTCTAGAGGAGACGAACCATCTTTCAGATCAGAACAAGACTGTTCATAAAAAGAATAATTATTTTTTTAAGCCTCAAAAAAATCAAACCACACACAAATGGTGCTGAAACATGCCTGAACCAAAGATGTATGATTACGGACTTACAGCAAAACCCCTAACTTGATAAAGGAAAAATCCCGGCATCCACACACTTTGTATTTCTGCTTCTGACTCCTCTTCATGAGAATTATCTCAGGAGTCAACGCAATCTTCTACAGGCAGTAGTTTCAGGTGAGCAATGAGAGAGTGCACCAATATGTAGATGGTAAATTGCACAGAAAAGAGGAATATTTAAATTAACAATCCAGCAATGCAATAATCTGACTAGCAGCAAGGTGGAGATAGAGTGAAGCGGTATGGCAAACAAAGTCTCTGAAGTCGCGGGTTTCATATCTTGAAGAATTTGCTATGATCCTGTTTATCACCTGATCTTTCTCATGCCTTTAATCTTGTTAAACTTCTGATATTTTAGAGCAATGGGTGAGATAAAAATGTCTACGAAAATAAGAAATAAATATACATACTCTGAAAGGGCTTAGATTTCCCAATTTAGACTTTGACTACAGGAAAGAATAGTAAATAGGAACAGAAATTAAATAGCTCTTGCAAGATGCTTGTACTCTGAAGCTCATAATAATATTTACCACAATACTTGTAAAGATGCTACTGCTTTTCCCAAGCCGAGCACAACTGGGACAGATCAACAGGATTTTGCTGGAAAGCTTCTGACTGAACTCAATTCCCTGGAATTAAACAGGGCTGAAATCCCGCCGTAATATTCCAGCCTACATATGTGTCCTGGGGAACTAATGAAGCATGTGCAATTCCATTGATTTTTTGATGGCAACGGTGAATGTATGCATGTCAAACAGCACAAGAAAAACAGAACAGGGGAACTGCTGCCCTAGCCAAGCAGTGATAACTGTCAGCTAGTAAAAAAACCTGGTAAAATAAGACAATAAAAAAGATCCATTTTTGTCTTCACCATTATATGTGGGCACAAGCAAAGCAACATGTAGGAGTCATTCCAAGACCAAAGTCTGCTCTGTGAACGCTAGCAGAAATTTGGTCTCCCTGAGGACTCAAAGGTAGTCAAAGGAGGATATATGAGCATCATCATATAAATTCTCCAAACCCTCCAGAATACTGAAATGTTCTTCCAGCGTTCAGATACCCTGATACTGCAAGGAGAGTGAAAGCTGAACAATTCTCCCTTTGCACTCCATTGTTAAACTGTCAAGGACTATTACTTTTTCTGCATTGCACAGCACCTGAAAAAGCACTCTGAAGTGAGCAAACCAACACCTCTCCCTCAAAACTTCTCTGAGCAAAATAAAGCCACAGTGCCAGAATTGCTTACGGGCTGGATTCCAAATCCATAACCAACCCCCTGCACTGCTTCTCTGTAGGGAAAGGAGAGAAAAGAAAAGAAGAAGCGATCCCAAATTATTTTCTCTCACTTCTGCATCAAAGAAAGTGACCAGGTGAACTTCATCTCAAGACTTAGTTTAGTGTGTCACCCACACTGCAAATTTCTCTGAAAGTCTACTGCCAAACACTTGTAGAGACACTCAGAAGTAAGCAAGTAAGGCACAGCAGCTTGATCAGCGAACAGTATATTTCAACAGACGCTTCTCTCTAGATTTCCAGAGACAATTAAAGCCACTAGAGTACACTGAAGACTCTGTTGGAAATTAGGAAAAGTAAACAAATGCATATTTATCTACTACTTTTGACTGGGATAAAGGGTAGGGCCACAGACCGGATACCGGGAAAAAAGAAAAGAACTGAATAATTATCCACTAAGTGAGAACTGCCCATGAACCGAATGGAATGACAGAAGGATCCTGGGTGGGGGGAAATCACATGGAAGAGCTGATGATCATGACTATCTCGTATTAAAGCTTATCGCACAGCTGAACTATTAGCTGTATTCTCACGTAGGCTGTACTTAACCATGTCAGAGTTGGAGTTGTAGTACTGAAATTCAGATGGACCTACATCTAAGAATGTACCGCAGGAACACAGAATTTTTAATGCCAAAAAATTCTCTCAGGCTGAGTGTAAAAAGACTTAATGAAAGCAAGTTATGTGAGCAGCACAAGTTTCCTCATCTGAGATGTATCTATTCCCTTGTTCTTTGTTCCAACAAGGAAATTCTACCTTCTTTAGGCTTTGTTGGGTTTTTTTAGTTTTTGGTTGGTGGTTTTTGGTTTTGTTTGGTTGGTTTTTTTGAGAGAGAGAATTGGAAAACCTATTTTCTATTTTATATAAAGAATTATATATATATAAAGAAATTCAATAATTTCTACCCCATCTAGCAGAATAAAGGACAAAAAGAAGGATTGTGCCACCAAAAAAAACCCCAAAATCCCCCATAAAAGGTGATGTCGTGGTTTCCCCTCCCTGCTCTCCCGCAACAATGGCCATTCAGTTTCATGCAGAATTACCAAAACTTCACCAATCCCATCAAAACCAGTCTTTGTTGGGGCGTTTCTGAGGGCCCCGTGAGACAGTCAGCTGCGCCACAGTCTCACCCTCCTGTATGCAGCCCAATGGGGGCTTTGACTGATTGGGGTCCAGGCACAGGGATGTATTGTTAACTCCTCCTTTGAGCAGGAAACGTGTCCAGTCCTGTTTCTCGTCTGCGACAGACAGAGATGTCTCTTTCCCTGGTAGCGTGGAGTCCACCACTGGCACAGCTTAATAAACCCCTGCAATGTTGGTTTTAGATGCTTTCATTATTTTTGATAGCAAACAGGAGACAGTGCCAGGCCAGAAATTCTATCAAAGTCTTTTCCATCATGGTGAATGAGTCATACATGGATCTCTTAATGAGTGTATTCAGCATGATGGCTGTTCCTCTTCTTCTTCTGAGCATGTGTACTCAATGTCTGTTCAGTTCTGTGTGCCCAGCTGGGGCAGAGCAATGACTTGTTCTCCAGCTCTGGAAGAAGCAGCAAAGCTATACGATACTGGCTGAAATACAGCCTGACAGCACACCAAGCCCATGGCCTCTGCTCACCACGAACACAAGAGGGTGCTGGTTACTTGGTGGAGACTTTTGCTTTCGGAAATACTGTGTCCCAGTTTTGGAATGGGAAATCGAGAGGGAAACCTGCTGCCCTGCTGAGCTATGAGCCGAGAACTGAAGAGACGTGATGAAGCTAAGCAGGTTGCATGAAATCTCTGAGGGAGCTAATCAATGAAGCTCCTTAACAGTGTTGAAGTTACCGTGAAGTTAACGTGAGGCCTTTACTCTTTGCACTGTTTACTCTTCTTTCTTTCTTTACCCTGCTTTAAGAGTAGTATTAAAAAAGGATGCAATATCATTGTGGCAGTGCAGCATCACTGTAGAAGGATCTGGACATTTGGACAAAGCTGCTACAGATTTCCTCTGGGTGATGCTTCTGCAAAGCTACTGCAGCTCAAAAATAACACTGGGGACCCCATAATTTCCTGTTCCCTTTTGGCCTGGTTTATTACCCCATTATGAGACTATGCTGACCCAGGCATAACTGATGAATCTACTGGTGAATTCTTGCACGGTGTTTTATAAATGCGGCAGAGGCAGGAAGTGACGCAGTGCGCCTAGTGTGTGTGTGTTTGTTCATGACATTTTGGCAACTGACACAGAAATGGCCCTGTCAACAGGCTGTATCATGTATATTATGCCTGCAAAGTAGGATATCTGCATGGATGAGCAGCTGGCAGCCCTGATTAGCAGATCCCAGTGATAGTGACTGCAGTAAACCTGGTATACTGCCCAGAGATGTACTACTAAAACAAAATTAGTTGAGATGCACAATTTGGAAAGAACAGTAGGAACCTGAAGATGGACATGAGACGGACAGGGACTTTTGCTCTTGGTAATCTGTTATGAACTATAGGAATTTATTAATAACTGTTTTGATGATAAAACAAAGATAAAGTACGAAACATTCCGTTTGTTCACAGAAACTGTAACTATCCCTTCTAAGCAAGAGACATTAATTTGCATTTATGGTCTACTCTTATGTTTATTGTGGTTCATGAAAGATTATTTTGACATGCAGAAGCTAACTGAGGAAGGACTACAAAACCCATCAGATTTCATGAGAAACCATCAGTTAGGGGAATCCGAATGGATCCAGCAGCCCAAGAGAGGTGAGGCTGCAGCAGCTCCATGTCCCCAGGTCCAGCTACTAGTGAGGCTGAGTGTGTGCTCCCAGCAGACACACGTACGTCGAGCATGTGTGTACGATACGTATATGCCTATTTCCACATGACCAGATAACACAGACAAACACACACAGCACTCACATGAACACAAACAGTGCCGACGGCCTTATTCTGCTCCTCAGAATAAGAACACTAACATGTTATTCATTATATGGACAGTAGCAACAAGACAGTATGTTTAGTTGTTCCACATGAGGATCCAGAATAAATGGCCAAAAACACATGGTTAAAGCTGTTAAAAGGTGTCCTGCCTTGGCCAAGTGTGATACATGTCCATAACGTGGAGGCCAAGGTGGCCTGTAGAGGCAGACAGTGGCCCCGCAGGCTGTCTCAGCATCCTCTGCATCCAGAGCCATCCTTGCCCCTGGTCCCCAAACCCCGACACGGAAATCAAGCAAGGGGATGGGTCTTCATCAGTCACGTGTGGCTAATACTTGCTGTGTGCCTGGGGGAGGAAGGAGCCACTCAGCTGTGACCTTCCCCAGGGTCTCAGAAGTGGCCGCAGACTGGGTTTCTCTGGAGAGCAATGACCAGAGCTGCCATGACCTTTTTTCTCTTCAAGAGTGTTTTTTTGAGTGACTGTCATCACTGCTGAGCTTTGGTAATGATTTGAGGTCGTAATTTACTTTCTAAGTTTTAGTAGTTTGTCCTTCCAGTTGACCATTTCCAGATTTATAGGTTACATTCCTTTGGGTAAGGCTTTCTTTCTCATCTCCTAGGAAAGAGATTTTACCTTGCTTGTCTTTTAACCTGTCTATCAAGTAACCAACGTAATCCTGACTTGCCTTCTCCTTTCTTCAATTTATTCCAATTTTTCCACCTTTTAAACGTGACCAAATTGCTACAGGGTCAATTCAGTTTTCCTCTACCCATTCAGTAGCCCTAGCATAGGTTATCATATCCCTCCTTTAGAAACTTTTGCCCTAAATATTTCCACATACCACATACTCCACAAGTTTACCTCACGGCAACGGGCCCAGTAATAACGGTCTTATCACTCACTAGGATTATTTCAGCTCTTTCAACACTTGCACGCACTTGATGGCTGCTCCCAGCCTGTCGCACATTGCACAGGTGTCATCATTTAGGCAGGGAAGGGTCTCTTGGAATGGACCTTCAGAGATCATCTCCTCCAACCCTCCTGCCAAAGCAGGTTCACCTAGGGCAGGCTGCACAGGAACGCATCCAGGTGGGTTTTGAGTACCCCCAGAGGAGACTCCACTACCTCTCTGGGCAGCCTGTTCCAGTGCTCTGCCACCCTCAAAGTAAAGACGTTTTCCCTCAAGGTGAGATGGCATTTCCTGTGTTCGTTTGTTCCTGTTGCCCCTTGTGCTGTCACTGGGCACCACTGAAAAGACACTGGCCCCATCCTCTTGACACTCGCCATTTTAGATATTTATAAGCACTGATGAGATCCCCTCTCAGTCTTCTCCAGGCTAAACAGACCAAGGTCTCTCAGCCTTCCCTCCTAACAGAGGTGCTCCACAGCCCTCCTGTCCTTCCTTCCCTGGCTGCTCCCAGCTGCCAGGAGACACTGCTGCCCCGGTTCCCAGGTAAGTGCCCTCGCTCCCCTGATGGCCGCTCCCAGCCCATCGCACATTGCACAGGCCTTCACAGGCACATGCCCTTCCACAGGGCCCACACGGCTGGACTGCAGCCTCAGGGCTGCCACCTCCCTGGCAGGCCAGCGGGCTGGGGCCTGGGGAGGGCCATGGCGGGTGGGGGGAGACCCCCCCCATGGGACCCCCGCGGCTCTGGCCGCGCCCCGCAGCAGGCTCCAATGGGGGGCTGCCAAACCAGCACACCGACCGCGTGGCTGGGGGACACTGCCCTGAGCCGGTCACGGCCAGATCCAGCCGCCCCGGCAACAGACAGAGCCGGCCCACCACGCCAGGCACAGCCAACCCCAGCAGTTCTTGTGCCTCTCAACCCCGCAGAGCAGCGTCTCCTCCTCCTGGGCCGTGGGTCCGACACCCTCCGCCCAGGTCTCCACACACTGCTCAGGCCTGCCGGGTTCCCTGCTCTGCCGAGACGCCATGTGGCCTTGGAGAGGGCCTGTGAAACCACATCACTCCGCTGCAGACTGACACATGCCTCTGCCCCGGGGGGTGTGTTTTTTGGTTTTTCATTTTTTATTTTGAGCAGAGAAGTCTCCTTGTGCCTGGCTGATGGCAGTGATCTGTCACCCTCCCAATAACCTGCACTCGATAAATGCAGGTGTAGCCGGACTGTCCCCAGTTGCTCAGTACGAGAAGACGGATATACTGAAAGGCTCTGGGAAGCGTATTCTGCAAAGAAAACATGGCAAAATGACACGTCACTCCTGGAGCGTGAGCAGCAGCAGGAGGCCCCGCACGCCTTCTTCTGCCAGCCTGGCCCGTGCTCCGGGAGGCGCAGCTCCCGCCCTGGCCGAGGGGACAGCTTCTGTCTCCTTGCCTTTTCCCACCCAGCACCCCTGTGCCTCTGCAGAGCAGACGTCCAGCCTCAGCGAGCGGGCTGGGCCCCTGTGGAAACCTGAGGCTTGCTGGCTCGGGGGGAAATGGAGCCCAGGGAAAGTCCTGCTGCTGGGGCAAGGTGCTGGGTGTCCTCCCTGCCACCACCTGCCCATGTGGGGCTCAGTCCCTCTTCTGCTACCCCTTCCCTTCGCTGTGGCCTCTGTGCTGGCAGGAAGAGCTCCTGCGCATGGGCTGGGTGCTGCTCAGCCCTCCAAACCCTGCCATGTCTCTTTTAGCCAGGATTGGACCCCTGCCCTGCAAAGGACTGTCCACGCTCCTTCCACCACTGGCAAATGCTGGCAAACCTGCATTTCTGTCCTGGCCTCTTGCCCACACACACTTCCCGTACCTGCAGAGGGAAGGTCTGGGTTGGCTCTTTCTCGATGTTGAAGCTGAATGTCCCAAGCAGAGTTTCCTCTCCTCCTTCCTCATCCACTCCCTTGGAGACAAAGCACAGGGGAGCAGCTCAGGCTCAACTCAGCCGTGAGAAAACATGCATGCCAGATCTCAGAGCACAGCAGCGCTCGGGACAGACCAGCCCAGGAATCTCAGCAGATGCATGGAGACCAGCAAGTCCCCCTTAGGGCTTTTCCCCAGCACCAGGTCCCAGCCCCAGGTGCCCGGCAGAGACTTACAGAGACGGTGAAATCTCGGGGGGCGCTGCTGATGTCCCCGAGCCCAGAGGTCTTCTTCAATGGGTGCTGCACAGTGATGGCAGTTGGCCGGACTGGTGCAGGCAACCGAATGTCCACTTGGCTCCGAGATGCTTGGAAAGGCCAGCAGTATCCCGGGGAAATGTCCATCTGAAAGCAGAGGGTAATTCAATGGTTGGTGAGAGTGCAACGCGGCCTGTGCAGGCAGAAGCACTGGCAGCACAGTGCCTGCGGGCTGTATTTGTGCTCGCAACGAGTGGCGTGTTGGGAAATGGACAGAAGTGCCCGGATGTCTTCCCGGCCGGGAAAGAGGACTCGCTGAATTCCCCAGGGGAGGAAGATATCCATCTTGAAATACCTGATGCTCCGCACCTGAGTCAGGCCTGTGAAGAAAGCTCTCTCTTTGGTCAGAGGCTCCGCATCTTCCCCTACCCTGCCTCGCCCCATGTCAAAGGGGACAATCAGAGTTGGGGGAGGCAACTGGGGTTACAAAGAAGGATAGAATCGTAATATCAGTGAGGTGTGGAAACACCCTTACGATCATGGAGTCCAACCGTAAACCCAACACTGCCAAGTCCACCACTAAACCGTGTCCCTAAGTGCCACATCTCCATGCCTTTTAAATTCCTCCAGAGATGGCGACTCAGCCACTTTCCTGGGCAGCCTGTTCTAATGCTTGGCAACCCTTTTGGTGAAGAATTTTTTCCTAATATCCAACTTAAACCTCCCCTGGCGCAACTTGAGGGCGTTTCCTCTTGTCCTGCCACCCACCTGGCTACAGCCTCCTTTCAGGCAGTTGTAGGGAGCAACAAGGTCTCCCTTCAGCCTCTTTTTCTGCAGGCTAAACCACCCCAGTTCCCTCAGCTGCTCCTCACAGGACTTGTTCTCTAGACCCTTCACCTGTTTCTTTGCTCGTCTTTAGACGCACTCCAGCACCTCACTGTCTTTCTTGGAGTGAGGGGCCCAAAACTGAACACAGTATTCAAGGTACAGCCTCACCAGTGACGAGTACAAGGGGACCATCACTTCCCTAGTCCTGCTGGCCACACTATTTCTGACACAAGCCAGGATGCTACTGGAACCAGGTCCAGGAAGCAGCACTTTGCCATGTTGAATCTCGTACCGTTGGCCTCAGACTATCAATCCAGCCTGGCCAGATCCCTCTGTAGCGCCTTCCTATCCTCCAGCAGATCAACACTCCCACACAAATTGCTGTTGTCTGCAAACTTACTGAGGGTGCACTCAGTCCCCTCAACCAGATTCCCTGAGCAGAGAAGCTCCTTCAGCCAGTGGTGACCAGGGATGGCGGGCAGGGTGCAGCAGCTCAGCTCAGCTCCTTTCCTTCCCGGGGGAAGCTGCCAGTTTCTAGCCCACATGTCTGACACCTCACCACCTACCTTCTGAACCTGTGGTTTCCTAATGTTGTTGGCGTGTTGAACGATTTTGATTTACCTCATTTCCAATGGGTTCTCTGCTGAACAGTTTTTGGCTGGAAAGAGTATTTTATCACCTGTCTAAATCTGATTTTGTGACCCTCCGCGACACCATACCTGCACAAAAGTATCCAGAGGGTTCAGATCACAAAGGAACCAGAACATGCTGCAGGGCCATGTGTAGCTCCTGGGCGATATCTCCAGGCTGATGGTGACCCCTGAAGGGAGAAGAGACCAGCTGACTGTCAGAGGCGCCGGGCTCGGAGGGCCCCGTGGCTCTAGGGTATTCCTAAGGCTGCCTGCCAGTCCTGCGCCCAGCCACGTGCCCTTGGAGGTGACACAGGCAAGAAGGGGATTCCCGTGCCCACTGACAGCGTTTCTGTCACAGCCGCACAAAGAGAAGGTCAGCAGGCCCTGGGGGATTGCAAGCCCTCGTGGAAAGGGCAGGGGGCCCAAGCTGCATGGACAGTGAAGGAAAACCCGACCACTTTCAGGCCCAGGAAAGCTGAGAGGAGAGGGAGAGCACAGAAATGCTGGCAGGGGCACGCCAGGGGCACCTGTGAGGGGCCCAAGGGCAGGACTGAGGTGAGCCCAAGGGAGCCACTGAGCCACAGCCCTGTGATTTCATCTCCTCTCCCCCTGCCGCGGAGAGCAGAGTCTGCAGCACAGCCCCCTTTTGGGAGTGCTAAGCAGGAGCCCAGCGCAATGAGACCTGCCTGCCCGCATCCACACCTGCGCTTTTCAGAACCCAGGCAGACATCTGGATGTTCTCTTCCAAAGGCATCGCAGACATTGCCATTCTCATGTCCTTAAGTTCCTGGGAAAGACAGAAATGAAAATGGGAGATGACCGTATCAGCCCACCATTCAGCGTGACCACAGAGTCCTGGCACAGAGCAGAGGAAGGAGCCCGTGTCAGAAAGCGCAGGACAAGCCTTGTCCAAACAGCTGCCAGGCTCAAAGCCTTCAGTTGAGAAGAGCCAGGGCTCGGCAAGAGCATTTGTGTCCACAGCCGTAGCATGGTCGTGGGTCTGGGCCCCACAGCCTCATCTCCACCTCCATGCTGCCCAGCTCAGCCCACAGATGGGCTCAGCCCTGCCTGGCTGCCAGATGCTCTTGGGAGGGCACTTGTGTCTCACTGCTCTGTGGGGCCAGGCCAGACCTACCAGAGGCCCCAGCACAGCAGGAGAGGGATTTCAGCAGTCCTCCGCTGCCAGACGTAGCAGCCCTGTTAAACTTGGCAAGAGGAAAGGGCTTTATAGTGGAGGAGCCAGCAACCCCTGGTAAGGGATGGGTGGGTGCAGTGAGGAGGAAAACCCCACCAGCAGCCCCAGGAAAGCAGCCTGTGTGGGGCCCCGCTTATCCCAGCCCTCTTTTCCAAAGCACAGGATCACCTTCTTCACACGGCTCATCTCTGCAGCTAGGTGCGCCACCACCTTCCTCATCAATTCAGCCTCCTTCATGTGCTGCCCCTGCGGGGTGACCGAGTTCCTGCAGATACCGGGAAAGTAGATCTTGTCAGGGAGCTGCTCAGCCCCTCCCAGAGCGTCCAAGCTCGGAGACAAGCCGACACACAGGTGCTCAAGCCCCTTTTTCTTTCCCTGCTTTGCCAGTGCTTCCCTCACCTCTGGCTTTAGCAAAAGGCAAAGAGAGAGGGAAAGGCATGAGCCCTGGCTGCTAAACACGGGAGTGCAACCCCACGACCCCACCAAATGAGCTGTGGGCCAGGAGAAGGCTCTTACCGCACAGACTTCAGCTCGCCCACAGGCTGCTGCAGCTGCACCTGAAAAGGAAAGGGTCTCCATGAGTGCCAGAGCTGACAAGGCTTTCCAGAGCCAGTGGCTCTAGGAAGGCACAGCAGAAGCTGCTGTTGCTGCTTCTTTGGGTCATAGCCCAGAGACGGGTGATTCGGCAATTTACCCAACCACCATCAGCAGTGCTCCTTTGTGGGACTTTCCTGACCCACGACAACAGTCACTGACCTGTGGCACCTCCTCTGCCCAGAGCGTCCACTCGGTCAGCAAGGTCCTGCAGTAGGCACCAGCTGTAATTCGCACCACCGAGAGAGAGTTATTTTACTAGCGTTTCTAATGATCGCTGGAGTCGTGCTGTCTCCTGCCACACCAGGGTGGCAAGAGGGTTGTCGAGAGGTTCGCTCCCTGCTGCAGTGAGCACCAACACCTGGCTCCACACACGAGCTGTGAGAGACCCACCTCTCCGTCCCTCCCCCTGCACAGCACTGCCAAGGAGGCCCACTTCAGCTGGGCTCTGCTTCCTAAGCAGTTCCCAGCACAGGAGTTGGGCCTGTCCCCGGCATGGGCTTCCAACCTGGCACTCGTTTCCATTAAGAGAAAGACCTTCTCCAGCCTCCCCTTCACAGCTGCACAGCCTGTTCTCTCCAGCTGCAGCTGCCTGTCTGCCTCTCCCTCACACGCACCCCGATCACGCCAGCCAGGCTGGAAGTATGTACAGCTTCCCCTCACAGGCTTGCAGCCTGAGCAAGTGATTCCTTGCACTGTGGCAGCTTCTGCACAGCCTGTCCACAAAGGAAAGCTGCACAAAAGGAGGGACCTGTGTCCAAAAGGGTCCTACTGGCTGCATTTGCTAATGTTGTGTACATCTGCAGTGGCCCTCGGGCTGGCTGGGATCTGCGTGTAGGCAGCTCCCTCAGCTGCAGAAGCAGGAGGTTGGAGGATCCTCATGGGCATTCCAGTGCCTCTCCCTTATGCTGAAGCTTGTCCCCCGCGTGTCCGTGCTACCAGGAGCAGCGGTGAACACTCACCAAAAAAGGCTATCAAGATCATAAGGATCACAAGGAGCCCGCTCCTCTTCTGGATGATCTCTTTCCTGAAAAAGAGGGAGTCCTACAGTTACCAGTGCTCAGGGACTGGGGCAGAGCCCTGTAGGAGGGCATTGTCACTTGCAGGCTGAGAGACACCAATTCTGCAGGTCAACTGCTGACAGAAAGCTGACAGACCAGCCCCTTTCATAAAGAGCACGGTTTCTCTCTGCACCCTTCAACACTGCAGGCAGGATATGCGAAAACAAGCACTCTGAGATCACCTTAAGGCAGAGTTGAAATGATCCGGGGAACTAAGCAGACCTGTTACCAACAGACAGGCCTCTATGTTTTGTTTCTAAATAATTGTTTCTTACTAACCTTCTTACTGTGTGAGAAAATAGCTAATTACTGACTTTCTTACTGTGTAGAAATAGCTATTATAAATAATGGGTGAATATCCCCGGTAAGGGGTGCTAGATTTATGGGGTTTCCCCCTAGCACCCAACATCGAATAAAGCAATATCTCCTCTCTAAACTACTTTTGGTTTCGAGGGCTTTTATTTCAGGTGACAGACCTAGCAAGGGAAAGCCACTCTTTGGCAGTCTCCACTCTGTGCTCGCCTTCTCTTCCGCTAAGACGGTTGACCTGCTTGCACTTGAGATGAGACACTTCTTGGTTTGGGGTGTTTCCACAGCACTGGGCAGAGCAGCGGCCATTTACTGCTCCTCTCCCGCCACCCCCACGGATTCACCCCCTCTCCCTGCAGACAGAGGCTGGTGGAGGCCACCACAAAGCCTTCTGCTGCAGAGGCTGGGCCCTGATGCTGAGCTCTCAGCTGGCAGCCGAGGTATGTCCCTGGAGAGCAAGGTGTCGGCCACTGACACTCACGCTGAATGGGTTGCTGAGGGATTTTGCTCTTGTTGCTTTTCAAGCAGCTGCTCCAGCCCTGGAACCACCTGACCTGCTGCCAGCAGCAGCCATGCTCTCCTGGTCTGGAGCACTGCCAGCCTCCCTCTGACCCACCTGCAACCCCCTCTGTGTCCACACTGGACACGCACTGGACTCACACGGTGGAGGTGGAGGTGATGACGTTTTCCTCAAAGGACACCACTAGGTCCAGCTCCTCACTATCAGAAACGACCAAGACGGAGACTGTCAAAGAAACAGGAGAAAAGCCTGAGGATCCTACATGAGGATACCCGTTGGGACACATGTCAGGCCCTGCGGGGAGGTGGTTCCCACGCGCTGCCTCCCCGGGGCAGTGGCAAGGGCAGGGCCAGGGTTTTGCCCTGGGGAGGGGGCAGCTGGGTGCACCCTGGCAGCAGAGGACTGAGGGCCGGGCAGGATCCCCTCATGGGCACGGCACTGAGGGCTCTTCCAGGGAAGAAGGGCACCACGAGGCTTTGGCCTCTGGGCTCCCACCATAGGGCTCTACCCCGTGGTTGCTAGAAGATCCCCACAAAGACATGGAAATGGTAGCCAGCTCTGATGCAGTGGCGTAGCTGAGATGGCCCCAGGCCTTCCTCAGAGCAGGACGGTGCTGACTCTGCAGGGCTGCCAGGCACAGCCCCAAACGTGGGGTGACAGGCAGCCTCTTCTCCTCACCCCTCACTGGGTCCTTTAACAACCCAGGGGAGGCTGGAGGGATTGGGAGGGTCTCGGGCACTTTCCTGAGGAAGCTGTCCACCCTCTGGTCAGGTGCTAGCAGCCTGGGAGCACTTGCCCTTCCCTTTTGACTCAAGCTCCTGGCAAACACAGTCATGCCCAGAGCAGGGCAGCCTGCAGCCCCCTCTGCGGTGCAGGCCTGCCAGCACCATCTCCTCCAGCTGTGGTGCAGAGGAGCCCTGTGCGTGCATCCCAGAGGACTTTGCAGAGCAAAGCCGTGTTGAACTCACTCTCATTTTCATCAGAGCTGTCCCCTTGCCGGGTCGTGCCCCAGGCCGCCTGAGCGTGGGTGAGCCTGGGGGAGAAAAAGACAGAGCTCTTTTGTGTGCTGTCTCCATGCCATGCGAGCCGAGGCAGGCAGGAGCTACCAGCGCAGAGGCCCTGGCCGGAAGACTGGCCTTGGGAAGGCTCCCAGGAGATGGCCTGGCCTTGGTGGGATGAGGAAGCAGCAGCAAGGTGGCACAGTCCCTTCCGCCCTGTCCTCCTCTGCCCACCGGGCCCTGCTGCACCAGCCTGCCCTTGGGCGGCCACCTCAGCAGCCCCGTCGTCTGAGGAGAAGGCACCGACTGCCCCCAGAAGCAACACGCCCCACACATGCGCACCCATTCTTCCTGTCCCTGGCTCGCCTCTTTCCTGATGGGGCTCTCGGTGCTCCCGGTGATTTTTGGGGAGCCTTCCTCTGCTTCATTCTGTAGAGATAGCAAGTTTCTTGGCAGTGTAAGGGCCCCTCCGTGAGCCCCAGGAGTTCTGCTGCCCAGCGCACGGCCACTCGGCAAGGCCCTGAGCTCACAGGGGCCTGCACGCACGGTGTGAGGCGACGACTGTGACATCACAGATGGGGCCACGAGGGGGTGGGAGACGGGGAGAGACCGTGCACTTTTCCTGGTGCAGCCCATCTGCTGCCCGCCCTGGCCCTGACCGGGGAGTGGTGGGGAGCGGCTGAGGGGCAGCGCTGGCTCCCCTGGCAGCTCCCCCGGGAGCCACCGCATCCCAGCCCCTGGGCCTTGTGGGGCCCTGTGCCGGGTGCCACACGTTATGTCCCCTGGGCAGGGCTCAGCACTCCTGGAGAGCCCCCAGGACGTGGGAATGGAGGTTGGATGGTGGATTTTGCTCGCTCACGATCCGACAGCTGCTTCAGGCAGTGTTTCTGCTCTTTGAATCTGTCTTCTCTGCAGAGAAGAAGGGAAACTAAGCGTTCCCTGGTGCTGTCAGAGCTGCAGTGGTGTCTGTGTGTAAGGCACAGGGGTTTTTCCCAGCCACGCTGACCCTGCCTTAACATCCATTTACCTCTACTGGGTCTGGCTGTGATGGGAGTTACTTTCCTCCTAGCGGCCTGTACTGTGCCATGTTGTGCATCAGCGTCTCAGAGTGTTGATGACACACTGTTGTTTCAGCTGCTGCTGAACCACGCTGACAGAGCATCACGCTGTCTCTCTTTCCCACTTTGGCCCTTGAGCGAAGAGGCTGGGGGTGGGCAAGGGCTTGCGAGGGGATGGAGCCGGGACAGCCGACCTGAACTGACCAAAGGGCTATTCCACGCTGTGTAATGTCACGCTCAGCAATGAAGACTGGGGCTGTGCTCTGTGCAAGGTAGTCATTGCTTGGAGACTGGCCGGGCATCAGCCTGCCTGCGGAAGGTGGTAAGCGACTGCTGTTGCAGGCCTTGGGTTTTTTCCTTCTTCCCTTCACTTTATTAAAGCGTTTCTATACCAATGCACAAGTTTTCTCCTCTGTTTCACTCACTATTTAGTTCAATTTAAAAGGTTCTGTACCAGTTGGAGCATATTACTGGCTATTGTAGACATAAGGGACCTTTCATTTTCAGCGGACACTATCTCGAATCAAGCAACCTAGGAGAAGATAACTGCTCCCATAACCCTCTAAATTTAAAGGTGTAACAAAGTCAAGTAATAACTTCTTAGGATTTTCATTTTTTGAACAACCCTTTAAAAAGCACAGCCAACAATCTTGCAATCTGTTTTTCATTGAACAAGCTATTTTTCTGCAATATATATAACTTGAAGTTTCATAAGCATCCACAGTGATTTTGAGGCAATTTCTAGGGAAGACTCATACACCCTTGAGATGAGTTACATATGGTTTTCCTCAATTACTGCAATGCACACATCTGAAAAATAAAGCAAAAGCTTGTTTTTAAGTCCTTGAGATGCAGTCTAGACAGTATGAAATTAATATTCGTATCAGATGCAATTAAGCAGAATACACATCTGAAGCTACTACAAATCCTTTGGAAGGGATAAAGTGCCACGTGTTTGTCTATCAGGAAACAGAGCCAGCTCTTATCAAAAACAGAGAATCATACAAGGCAGAATTTATTCCCTACCAAGGCTTCTCCTTCCATCTTTTGAACAGTTTTGTGGAGCTCGGCAGTATGTTGTGTACTGAGCCCCTGTACCTAAAAAATAAACCAGCGGTACCTGCTGTGATGTCTCTTAGCTCGGCATCTGAACTTGGCAGTGTAAGCATTCTCCAACCCTACGATTCTGTGATTCTGTTCTGGAAAAAAGACAAGGGGGGGATCTTCGTGATGCTTATAAATACTCAAAGGGTGGGTGTCAGGAGGATGGGGCCAGGCTCTTTTCAGTGGTGCCCAGCAACAGGACAAGAGGTAACGGGCACAAACTTGAGCATAGGAAGTTCCACCTAAACATGAGGAGGAACTTCTTTACTTTGAGGGTGGCAGAGCACTGGCACAGGCTGCCCAGGGAGGTGGTGGAGTCTCCGTCTCTGGAGACATTCCAAACCCGCCTGGACGCGTTCCTGTGCAGCCTGCTCTGGGTGACCCTGCTCTGGCAGGGGGTTGGACTAGATGATCTCCAGAGGTCCCTTCCAACCCTACCGTTCTGTGATTCTGTTTGCATGACTAGCCCCTGATCTCTGGCTGGTCATCAGAAGTTAAGCATTTGCAGGAGGCTGCGTCGTTGCAACAGCTATTTTAGCTTTTTCATAACAAGTTACCCCAAACACGTCAAATGGAAATAGGACAAACTTAGTTTTTGTTTTCCTGTAATAGTGCCACATCCGATAAATGTTATTTTCTTTTTAACGCTAAAACCCCTGTTGTGGTTTGGCCTCAGAGGGCAACAAAGAACGACGTGCCGCTCGCTCGGGCCTTCCCGATACGGGAAAGAATCGGGAGAAAAAGTCAAAACTCGTGGGTTGAGACAAAGGCAGTTTAACAGAACAGCAAAGGGAACAAGAAAACAACAACAATAATGCGGACAGAGGAATGTGCAAACGGATTACAGAAGCGTCGCGCACCCACGGGACCCAGGACGGCCCGGCTGGCTCCAAGCGGCGACTTCCTGCCACCTCCCCGGGCACCTCCGAGCGGGCACGTCCATGCCGGAGCCCGCGGAAAATTAACCCTATCCCCGACGGAACCAGGAAACCCCACATGCCCCTTGCTAAGAGATGCCAGAAGCCCAAGGAAGTTTTAAGTGTCTTATTTTTTTCTGCAAAATAGTACAACCAGTTATTAAAATAAAATCCAATTTAAGTACACATTCCGCTGTCATGGAAAGTAGGTGGAGCCTTTGTTTTACCTACATGTTGTAGTATCTTGGAGACAGCAGAGGCTGTTGAGGAAGTCAGCTCCTATAATGAGTTCAGATTATTTATGACTTCTTTGGAATTTGGAATTTTTGCTGGCATCTGGTGGAGGTCACACAGCTAGAATACAGTCTTTTAGACAAGCAATCTAACGAGCAAGATTGCTTAAAAAAGCAATCATTTTTTGAAGCCACAAAAAGTATCAGTGCACAGATAAAATGCTGCTGACATGTGCCTAGAACAAGTACGTGTGGTTAGATTCATGGCGAAAAATCCCAACCAAACAAAACCAATCCAACAACTTGTTTGATGAAAAATCCCTGCCTCCACACAGTTTACGTCTCTGCTTCTGACTGCTCTTCAGAAGTCAACACAATCTTCCACAGGCAGTAGTTGTGGGTAAGCAATGACAGAATGCAAAATATGAAAGTGTTACATCACATAGGAAGACGGGACACTTGAGAATGTCAGCCATCAGATAAACGAACTAGTAGAAAGGTGGATGGAGTCAAGAGTTGTAGCAGAACAAAGTCAAGTCTCTCTAAAGTCACTGGATTCGTATCTTGAAGGGTTTACCATGTTCATCATGTTCATGTTCATCACCTGACGTTTCTTATCCCTGTTATTTTGATTAATTTCTGGTATTTTAGAGCAACCAATGGGATAAAAATGTCCTTGAAAATGAGTATGTATACTCTGAAAGAGCTTAGATTTTCTAGGTTAGATTTTGCCACAGCAAAGTATAGTAAGGATAGACAGAATTTAAAAACATGACTACAAGATTCTAGTAGTCCAAGGACCATATATTCACCATAATACTTGTGAAAACACTACTCCTTTTCACAAGCTGGGCGTACTTGGGCTGACAGACTTGTCAGCTGCTTATGCTTCTGCACCAAATTCCATATCCTGGAGTTAAACAAGGTTGAAATCCCCTGGTAAAATTACTGCCTACAAGCAAGTTCAAGAGGAACTAACAAAGCAAATTCGTTCCTGGTTAAAGAAGTGCAATTCCATTGTTTGGCTTTTTATAGCAGCCGTGAACTTATGCACATCAAACAGCACAATAGGGCAGGCTGATGAAAAATGTTTGACTGTTGAGCATGTCACAAATTGTAACCGCTAACTAGCACAAAAGCCAATAAAATAGGACACTAAAAGAGACCTATTTTGTCTTCAGCGTTACATGGGGGAAGAGAGAAAGCTGGTCATTTCAAGACCAAAGTCGACTCCGTGGATGCTGAGATCTAAGTTTCTCTTGGGACTCAGAGGGAAAGGAAGATATTTTAGCAACATTGCATAGACTTTCAGCACCCTACAGAATACTGAAACATTCTTCAAGAGTTCAGACACCCTGATAGTGTAATGAGAGCAAAAGCGGAAGTCTTCATAAAATGAATGAGTCAAGGATCTTGGATTGTGGTGGGGAAAAGCACACAGAAGAACTGATGATCATAACGCTTATTTTAGCGTTGATATTACACAACGAAACTATAAACTAAATTCTAATACAGGCATCACTAATCATTGCAAAGATAAGAGTTGTGGGACTGAAGTACAGATGAACCCGCATCTAAAAAGACAGCTGGAAAAGTTTTAATGCTAACAAGTTCTCTCCAGCTGAATGTAAAAAAGGCTTAATGAAAGTAGTATCTTTATAAATATTTTTATATTGATATCTATTTTTAGATATTCTATATACTTGATATAGTTCTATATATTTTGGTTGGCATCTATATATTTATATAGGCAATAAATTTTTATATTGGCATCTTGAATATCTTTATCAACGATCTGGGCAAGGGAACCAAGTGCAAGTTTGCAGCTGACACCAAGTTGGGTGGGAGTGTGGGTCTGCTTGAGGGTAGGACGGCACTACGGAGGGATCTGGACAGGCTGGACCAATGGGCTGAGACCAATGGTATGAGGTTCAACAAGGCCAAGTGCCGGGTCCTGCACCTGGGTCACAACAACCCCATGCAGCGCCACAGGCTTGGGGAGGGGTGGCTGGAAAGCTGCCTGGTGGAAAAGGACTTGGGGGTGTGGGTCAGCAGCAGCTGAATATGAGCCAGCAGTGTGCCCAGGTGGCCAAGGCAGCCAACAGCATCCCGGCCTGTAGGGAAGTGATCATCCCCCTCTACACTCAGCACCTCGAGTACTGTGCTCAGTTTTGGGCCCCTCGCTCCAAGAAAGACACTGAGGTGCTGGAGTGTATTCAAAGAAGAGCAAGGAAGCCGGTGAAGGGCCTAGAGAACAAGTCCTGTTAGGATCAGCTGAGGGAATGGGGGTTGTTTAGCCTGGAGAAAAGGAAGCTGAGGGGAGACCTTATTGCTCTCTACAACTAGCGGAAAGGAGGCTGTAGCCAGGTGGGGGTTGGTCTCTTCTCCTGATTAACAAGCAATATGACAAGAGGAAATGGCCTCAAGTTGCACTAGGGGAGGTTTAGATTGGGTATTAGGAAAAAATTCTTCACCAAAAGGGTTGTCAAGCATTGGAACAGGCTGCCCAGGGAAGTGGTTGAATCACCATCCCTGAAGTTACTTAAAAGAGATGTAGATGCGGCTCTTAGGGACATAGTTTAGTGGTGGACTTGGCAGTGTTAGGTTTATGGTTGGATTTGATCATCCTAAAGGTCTTTTCCAACCTAAATGATTCTATTCTAAAATTCTAATCTATGGTGAGCAGTACAAATTTCCTCATCTGAGATGCATGTACTCCTTTGCTTCAACGAGAAAATTTTACCTTTTTTTTGTTTGAAGAGAGCATTAGAAAATCATGTTTTCTATCACATGAGCAAAAATAAATTTCTCTGTGACCCTTTCAAGAATTTTTATTTTATATAGCAGAATTAAGGATAAAGAGCAGGAATGGGGAGGCAGAAGATAATACTCTGAAAGATAAGTCTCTTGCAGCAAGTCCATAGTTCTGCATCAGTTTTATTTTAAATCACAATAAATTTTAAAGCGATGTTCGGAACACTGGGAAACAACAGTGATGTGTCCCAGTCACTTGAACAGCAGAAGAGGAGACCCTGAACTGAACAGTGTACTGCACTACGTATACTCATGGAAGTCAGAGACTCTAGAAATCTAATACTGTTCAAAAGAAAAATAAGATATGCAATGTTTGTCTAGAATATAGCCTTTATTATTTTCAGTCTGTGTAAATTTTAATACATGATTGAATTTCTACATCATTTTCTCTTTTTAAGCACATCCTGGTCTTTTCAAGCAACCCAGTCAATTGCACCTTTATTATGTACAGTCAGTATTTATGAAATATTGCATATTTATCTATGAACTTAGAAAAAATAACATGCAAGGGAAGTTGTTACCATGATCCTGATAAAAAAAAAAAAAAGAGATAGGTAAAACAGTCAATCCCCTTTTAGTGTGTTATGGCTTTGCACCAAGAATCAGATGTCAAAACAAAACAGTTTAAGATGCTTCTTGTTAAAGGCACTTACTGTTCTTCAAATACTCTTTCAGATTTAGTTCTATTGCATTAAGAAGTGTATCTCTAGGAGCATACTTTCATAACACAGCAGAACAGTCCAAAAAGGCAGCATTAATGAAAAGGAAAAAAAGGTTTTTATGTTAAAATATGAAAATACCAAGAATTAACACAAACTTACAGGATTTGGTCCTTATAAAACAGGCAACAGCATTCAGGCAATAGTGATTTCTTTTCTTAGATGCTAACAAAATAATATCCCCAAAAACGAACTCTTCCAGTTCCAGCGTATAGATATGTCTGAATTCAGTAGTGTACGTACCCTCTAACGGCATCTTCAATAAAAATACAGTTTTTCAAGACTAACTACTGCTCCACTTTGGCTGGGAAGGAAGAAACCTCAAAAGAGCATTATACATGCACATGCTAGCAAGCCTACAACTCTGTGTCTCTATATCTTGATGGCTGTCCATAATACCCCTTCTTAGAGTGGTCTGATAGCTGCCGACGGTACTCCTCCTCCTCCTCTGCATCGCTGCCATAACTGCCACGGTTCTCTAGGTAAGGTCTCATAGGAGGTTTCTGGGGTTCTGGAGGTCTGGAGCTAACACAGCGAGACAGGGAAGGAGAGAGAGATAATGTTTACTTCCATTCTGAAAAGCTGAAAAATAATTGTACTTAGTCTTGGCTTTATGGCTGTGTACAACCTAGAAAGGCACATGGAGCAAATTAAATCCGTTCTATCCCATAAACAATTGCATGCCCATAGTATGCCTGTCTGGAGAGGCATCTTATTTCTGTGTTCAGATTTGATCTACTCCACCTACCTGTAAGAATGACAAATTTAAAATTATTAAACACCCTGCACCCCACATCAAGAGCTTTACAGCACTTTAGTCCCTGAGCAGAGAGGTTTTGAGCCATTGCTGCTACCCCAGCTGACATTTTCCTCAATTATTTTTGTGCCAGATTCTTTCTGTAACCGCTTCTTTTTTTGCATCGCCAGTTTCCTGTCTCAAAGTCTGAAGACTTCTTATGTGACATTCCTAAAATTGACACCCTTCTCACTTGATACCCTCTTGCTAGGGCTCTTATCCTTAAAAGAGGGCAGAAATAAGCCACGCGTTTTGTACGCTGTGGTGCTACCCATTTAATGGGACTTTAAGCAGATACACAGAAATAAAATCTGCCAAGGGCAGACATTTCCTCAGTTTCAACGTCAAGATGTTATCCTCCTTCCATATTGCCCCAGTGCTTAAACATTCCCTTTAAGCCAAACATACTCGTAAAAAGACAACAGCGCTGATTTCTGTATGTAAGCAAACATTCTGCATATGTGGTTAAAGGTTACATTTCACTACTAAAAAGCTTCCAAGGCTATATAAAAAAAACAGTATGCTTTTCTGAACCCACCAAGAAAACCTGAAAATAATCACTTCAGGTTTTCCATTTTAGATTATATGCTATGACATCAAAGGATTTGATTTATTGGAAAAAAAGGTCCCATTTCTATTGGCTATTACTAAGAGGCAAGAAAACCTTCAAGTCCTAAAGAGCAGAAAACAAACTCCATCGCAGTTTCTTAGCCCTTGCACAGGTGACTGCTCAAGTCATAGAAATATGCAGTGTGTAGGGTAAGATGACACAATGTCAATCAGTCCAGAACCCACTGAATTTTAATGAAAGACTAGTACTTTCAGGAGACTTGACAGGTGACCTCAGGCAAGTTTCATCCTCAGTTTCCCTACCCACACAATACATCTGTAACAGAATAAGCATTTGATAAGTTAAGTGTTATTAAGTAATTAAAACTGCATTTATTCGTTAGGGTAGACTAACAGTCATCAAGTATCTAGCACAGAAAGAACAGACATCAGAGGACATGAATGCAGAAAAAAAGCTTCCCAGTAATACTGATGGGGGCAAAAACCTGGCACTGCAAATACTTCAGCAAAAGCCTATAGTGATTCTTCCTAGGTAACTCAAATACTATGAATGAACAAAAAGAAGAAGATATCCTGGAAAACAAGAAGAGTTCCTGAAATTTTGCCCCCCCTTTACAGTAATCTCTAAGGCACAATAAGAAGGCAGGATTGTTTGTATGAGTAAAACCCAGCAAGATCAGTTTTCCTCCTGCTGGTGAAGTAAACAATCAAGACAGAATGCTTTAAACTGGATACATCCTACCTCATAGGCTGGGGCCAGCTCTGTTCAGACTTCTGTGTTTTGACAGGGACAGCATAAATATCCGGGTGCTTCTGGGCTATTTCAAGCTTTAAAAGAAAGTAGGAGAAAATAACGGTTCTTTTTAAGTCTATCCATTAGAGATCCTATAGATTACAAATCTAGCAGGTCACAGCTACATCTGAAACGATTAAAGCACAAATTGATAACGGATCTTATTCATATTCCTACAATTATATAATCTTTTGCTACAGTAGTAATTCAAAGTGCACGTGAAAACAAAGCATTGCCAGAAGGATTATTAGAAGTCAGCTTTCTATAGTTAACAATAGAAAGCCTTAAAATAAATCCTCTTTTTACATTCCGGTCCACAGAATGGCATGTCTGTGTGTATGTGTGGTTTCCCAAACTTCTCCCTCCAGAAGCAACACAATGCAAGGTCATGATTTTCCTTTTCAGGATGCAAGCTGTTCTATATGTTGGAAAGCACAGCAGCGGGAAAATGCATCTCTTCATACCCTGGCATTCTGGGCCTCTTGTAGCTCTTGCATTCTTTGCATCCTCGCCTTATGATCCATCTCCTCAAATATTTTGACTTTCCTCAGTACAGATTTTGGAGTATTTTCTTGTTCGCTTCCTTCCTCTTCCAACTTTGCCTCTTCCTCCTCCTCTGCAGGTGGGACTGCTTGTTGAGTGTTCCTCAGGATGGGACGCCCAAAGGCTGGTTTCACAGAAACAGGTGGTGGTGCTGCTTTGGCTGATACAGTTGAAGTCTCACTGCTGGCAGCAACGTTACTTGATTTGGAATCATAGTTCTTGGGGAAGTCATATAGATCCTCTTTGTTTTGTAACTTTCCCTTTAAGTTTAAAACACACAAACAAAGTTTAAATCAGCAACTTCATAACTTTCATTTCAAATGAAGGCTTTAATCTGAAATTAATCGTTTTGCCTATGTATTTAAACAGCCTCAATCTTCAAATACCTTTCAACTATTACTTTGGATGAACTGCTGCATCATTTTGTCCATACACTTATACACTACATGTCAACCTATAGAAGAGTAGCCCATTTAGCCTTGTTTGTCCCATTTGTTAAGGATTACCAGAACTACAGCGTGTGTTAGGGGACAAGAACACTGACCTCCCAAATGATTTGTCAGTACTACCTACTGTCAAATATTACCACCAGGAGCTTGGAAGTGCACAGGACATTCCTGAGCAAGGTTTGAATAAACAGTTAACATCAATTTCTAGTGATGGAGACTGATTTCAGAGGTGGTAGACTCTGGTTTTGTGCTTCAGAATGGCCATCAGAAATGCTTTTCATGATGATTCGCCTCTGTTTGTTCTTGCTGAGCTAAAGAAGTGTCTTTCAATTTCTTAGCAGACACAAAAAGGAGTCTACTTTCTTCTTCCCTATAGAGATCACACATACTCAAAGATGACTTTTGCATTTTCCCTCTGTTTGATCCTGCAACACCTTCAGTCATTCCTTCTCTTCACACTACCAATGTTTTCTAGTCTCTGATCATTCCTACTGCTCTTCCTAATGTGCCACACTATGGCGAATTTTCCAGAAGGAGGAACTTTGTATTCAGATTTGCTTCTACATGTTTACCTTAGGTGGTTCAGGCTTGAAGGCTGGAGGTGGACTTGGTTCTCTAAGGATCTCCCTGCTACCAGCTTTTCTCAACCGAGTCCTTGGTTCTGGACTAAATTTTTTTAAACTCTATGAAAGAGAGAAAGAAAAAGATAAAAATCACTGCAGTATCCACTAATTCAATCATTTCTCTCTCTCTCAAGCTCACTATTTTGGGAACAGTAACCAGGAGTCAAATGACGGTCAGCAACCTGACCACAATCACTGCAGATGTAATTGCAAAGTTCAGGGTGATGAGACATCATCAGGACACCTATAGAGTTAGGCAGAAAAGCAGAGCTATTATGATTTTTGCTCTACACAATGTGGCTCTAAAACACTATCAGAGGTAAAATAAAGCTGCTGTTTAAAAAATTCTCATTTTTAAGCCATGCATACAGGGCTTTCAGAGAGACCAAAGTACAGTCTTGTTGAAAATCCAGTCATCTCACCTCCTCATGATGCACAGGTTCAGAGGACCGGCTAACAGATGAAATCCTTGGCTCATCCAAAGGCTCATCGAGTTCATTGTCAGTGTATGCACCTCCTTCTCCATCTGTATCCTCGAGGTCACTGATCAGTCGACTGTCACAACTCAAATAATCAGCACCCATTGCAGTAAGGTAAGACATACGATCATCCGCATCATCTTCCATGCCGTCCATCTAGAGAAAAGTCAGTAAGAATTAAGGAACAAAGATTAAATACATGAGAATTAGAGTCTAGCTGGGTCTCAACATCATGCCAAACAACTCCTTAAGAATGACTTTGCAGAACTGAAAGACAGACTAGTGCAGAATCATAATGGAAAGTCCTGTAAGAGTTTATCCCTCCTCAGCATTCTCCCCCAGCCACAGCGTTAGCGATGAAAGCTCCAAAGTGTAACAGAAAGAACAACAGAAAGTAATGTTTTGTTACGAAGAAAGTCACCAACCTGTCTAACCTATCCAGCATTGTCAAGAAAAAGTTTCAATAATTTTTACTGGCAAGAGATATCCTGGGACATCTGTATAGCTTAGTACAGTATAGACTGACTGCTTACCTTCCCTTCTGATACCCATACTGCTTCTCCTTGCTGTTGCTGAATTGTATCTTTCAGACTACCGTACCAGCTATCATTGGCTGAATTCAAATTGATGGTGGCTGTAAAAATCGAAGGAAGAAGTATATATACATGGCAAATGCAATGTGATCCTTTATCCAGTCTTCGCTGTTTAACGCTTTTTGGTTTAGCTATGTGAGAATGTTAAACAGCCATTTCATTTAGAACATCGGCAGAAGCATGGTATTTTTATTTTACTGTTTGTCCACTCCTCAAGCTTATTAAATCACTTATCTTTTAATGACAGTACACCAATTCATAATTTCTTTTGTATTAAAATTGGGCAGAACAAGGAACTCTGACAAAAGTCAAGGAAGGGATTGCTCACGACCACACCTTCATACCCTTTCAGTTCCAGCCTGCACAAATTAATATGCAGAGTAGCAAGTGGATGTCTCAAGACTCACACAGTCACATCCACTACTCTCTTGGTAAGCAGGTTAGACACACATTCTTCCTTACCTGTAAAGAGGTGGGAACAAGTTTTCTTCAGCTTGTTTGCTTGCTCGTAAAGTTTTCTTGAGCTCTTGTTTGATGTGGAACATAGCCTTTGTCTCATGGTTTTCACACCCTGCTTACTGTCTGGGTTAAAGAAGACCACGATTGGAAACCACTGGGTATAATTTAGCAGGTCCACCGCTTTAGGAGTCACATCCAACAGAGCGTGTTTATCCTGTTAACAAGAAAGCCCAGTCAGTGTGCTGCTTGTGGGGAGCAAGAGGAGGTGGTTGGAATGGCATCCTAGGAAAACCAGGGTATTTTTTTTTCCAAATAAGACCACAACTTGCTGGATTTTTTTTTCCCTCCTCACAGTTATATTGCCTTCAGAAGCCACAGCAGGTAGACTTTTTCTTTCAGCTCCATCTTTTTTTAACAGCTTTTGCCTGGATGTCTACATTCTTATGTTAACTAACTCTCTTGTTAAGGAAAATGCACTGATTCCACTTTTTTTTTTTTAAATAGGCAGTGCAAGTTAACTAGCTTTTCTCTCTACCTGCCCATACCACAGCTTCCACTACCACAACTATTCTGGGTGCTATCTGTGAGCTTTTATTTACATTTACTACCTGAGGCAAATCTCACTTGTTTCATTTAATATATTCCTTCTCAGCTACTTTTAGTGCAAAGATGAATGGGATTTTCAAACGTGTGCTTCAGTGGGGCCTGAGCTGTGAACAGCCTTCTGTGTGACATTGAACCCCTTTGACATTGCTTTTACTTGGCTCAGGGCAATAGGCCAAAAGAATATACTCTGCAGCTTAAGTTTTTTAAGCTTCTTGATTACCACCTATTTACTTGATCTCTAAACAGTATTAGAAAGAGAGTCAATGCAGTCTCAGTAGATGCTACTTAGCTATCATAGTCACCTCCTGTTCAGTTTAATAATAGTAACTCTGAAAATAAAATGTTAAGTTTCTGATGACAGTAAGAGCAAGTAGAGCACTGCGTGACACGACAGCCTCCATGGCAAATTCAGAAAGCATACAGTAAAACACCCGTGCCCCTCTGTTCAAATTTAGGTACAGGAAGGAGAATTTAATTTCTAATATCAGGTTCACCCTCCCACTTGGAGGACAGCCATCAAAATTATAAAAATTGTTGTTGAACAAGCCCTATCATTAAGCCAAGTCTGCTTATTGCAGAAATAGATGCTGTGAAGATTTGAGGACTCTGCAAGCTTTAGAAGCAAACAAATCAAACAACGTGCCTTTGAGCATAAGCCATTTTCAGAGAGAAATACTCTACCTGCTCAATGATTTGCCTCACAGTGTTCAAGCGCACTACCCCAGTTGACTTCTCTGAACCTGCGTCTCTGGGTTCTGTCTCTGCAAAGACAACATTTTAGCTTGTCTAGAGTGACAGGGCAGCTGTGATTATTAAGTTATCCGTTCTCTCGGTTAAGGATGATAAGGAAGCTAGGAGGACAACTTACTTGCTGTCTGGTACAGGTGAGGCAAATCATTTGACAACTTCTCCATAGCAACATCTGCAATAGGGCCAAATATCACCACAGGTCTCTTAAAACCAGCTGAAATAAAAATATTTGGAGAAAAGATAAGTCTGAGAAGACTGATTTTATATATAAGTGAAGTGGCACGGACAAGATCCTCAATTACTACGCAAGGTTACGAGTAAGTTGAAGACATCAAAAAATACGTTTTAAGAATTTTATTTCTCTAAAGTTTGTAGAACAGCATAACTCATACAGAAAGCTATTTTTATCAGCTGAGAAAGCAAAAGAGATTGTTTCAATTTAACAGCTTCCTTATTCTTTCTAATGAAGGTATATCGAGAGGATTCTACATTCGGGAAACACACAGGAGATCTTCAGTAATCTTTCCATCCAGCAAAACAGCATGAACCCTGGCCCAGAGGGTTTTGTGTGAATAAAGATGAAAATGCTAAACCAGCAGCAGGGCAGCTTGAAGAAGCAAAGAAATGGAAATTCTGTTATGCTTATGTCAAAACAAGTGGAAACACAGCCCTCGCAAGTTAGTGGGGGAATGCCATTCTGTTGCTTACTCTATCTTGGTACCTGGGAGCTGCTTTAAAATACTTTTTAGTATTTGTTTTGTTCCACAATACTGTCATGTGCCAATACCCAGAAAATTATCTTGACTTGTTCAACATCACTAGTAACATAGCTAGTTTATAGCCATGGAGATGGCACACATCAAGCTTGATTACCCTGGGACAATCTGTTGGAAATACGTAGGTTTTAGCTGCTGTCAAGGTAATGTTAAAGTGGTATTTATGAGCAAGCTAAAGACTGTGATTGATCTCGGGCATTTGGATTGTACTTTCAGAGCTAGCCAAGGGGAAGATGAGGAAACAAGAAAACCCTGCTTGTTTCTTCCTTTTTTCATGTTAAACCTCGACATTGGCATGTGTAATTTGGAGGCAAAAGAGAACAGCAGCAGTTTAAAAACATAAAAAGCTTTTTTTCTTAGAGTAGTTAATAACATGCAGAAATCTGCATTCTGAGAAAAAAGTCATCCCTTTCTGTTGCTCAAATTTAACATTGAACCCAAGTTGTTTGAAATCGCTTCCTTAGCTGACCAAACGTTTGGACGCTAAACCAGACAGCAACAAATGGGCAGCTGGCTCACAGCGGTCTCACTTACCCTCACGCAACTGAACTCGCTCATAAGCCGGGAATTTTGTGCTCACAGATACAATAGCTGTCAAATCTTCACGACTCTTCCTCAGATTCTTCTTCACTCCAGATCGCTGGCCACGTGTTCTCCAGAAGTCTGCCCTATCGCTTGAGCCATCTTTTTGAGCATTTTGAACACTGGCCATCTGCTCAGCTCTGACAGAGAAACCAGAGTTCGTTTGTTGAGTCAAAGAGGGCAAAGGCACTTTCACTGAAGAACAACGGATTTTCAATTTACAACAGGTAATTTGCCAGATAGACAGCCGTAAGTGGAGGAAAGAATAGAGAAGTTCAGGTTCTTTTGCCTTGGAGCAAACACAGTGTCAGAACAATGCTCCGCCTTGACACAGCTACAAGATTGCAGGGCAGGAATTGAGTCCTCAGGTCTTAAACTGATAAAGCACGCAAGCATAAATAAAAGAACGCAACTGCAGAGAGGTGGTGACGAGCACAACTCAGAAATGAGGGTCACTATTCTCTTCTCATTAGGCCTTCTAAGTTAAGTCACTATAGCACAGAAACAAAGGCTGGCTTAGTCAGATCACTTAGCAGAGAGGACAGAGTGTACTGAACAGGAAAGGGGCAAGGGAGTCATATAAGAAGCATATTGCAGGATCTTCTGCATGACGCAATTGTGATCCTTTTTCCTCAATCGTAAAATTACAACCACACTCAAGAACTTAAAAGCTACAGTCTAAAGATACCCTTATTTTTTGATGATGGATTTTAATACTTTTACTCATTGTGCACATATGAACACTTATTGTTACCTCACAGGAATTTTGACTAGGAAAGCATACTTAAGCAAAAAACATTGCTGTGGCTCACTCAGTATTTCACACAAAAGTAAGGACTACAGCTACCAAGAAATATTAGCCTTGGAATAAACTCTTGAAACATTTCCTGTAAGGATACACAGAAGAAATTCACGCACTGAAGTTCTTTTAAAAGATTAGTTATCATAGTATTCTTGCACAAACATAGAATCATGGAAGAGTTGGGGTTGGGACCTTTAAAGGTCATCTAGTCCAATCCCTTTGCAGGGACATCTTCAAATACACCAGGTTGCCCAGAGCCCCATCCAGCCTGACCTTGAATGTTTCCAGGGATGGGGCATCTACCACCTCTCTGGACAACCTATGCCAGTGTTTCACCACCCTCAGAGTAAAAAATTTAGTCCTAATATCTAGTCTAAATCTACCCTCTTTTAGTTTAAAACCACTACCCCTTGTCCTATACCAACAGGCCCTGCTAAAATGTTTGTCCCCCTCTTTCTTATAAGCCCCCTTTAAGTACTAAATGTCCACAATAAGGCCTCCCCAGAGTCTTCTCCAGGCTGAACAACCTCAGCTGTCTCAGCCTGTCCTCATAAGAGAGGTTCTCCAGCCCTCTGATCGTTTTCGTGGCCCTCCTCTGTACCCGCTCCAGCAGGTCACAGTATGGACCCCTGAGGGACACAGCTTGTCACCGATCTCCATCTGGACATCGAATTGTTGTCCACCATCCTCTGGATGTGACCCTCCAACCAATTCCTCATCCACCAAACAGTCCACCCATCAAATCCGTATCTCTCCAATTTAGAGTGATGGATATTGCGGGGGGACCAGCGTCAAAAGGCCCTGCAGAAGTCAAGATAAATGACATCTGTAGCTCTTCCCTTGTCCACTGATGTAGTCACTCCATCATAGAAGGCCATTAGGTTGGTCAGGCAGTACTTGCCCTTGGTCATAAGGTTCCTAAGGTGTAGGGTTTTTTTGTTTGTTTGTTTGTTATGATTTGGTTGGGGATGGGGGGAGGAGAGCGCAGAAAGGGGGAAAAACGCAAAAAAAAAAAAAAGAGGCAAAAATAGGACCCTCCACCCATTTTCTAGAAGAGGAACCGAAGCAGCTAGTGGTCAAAGCTTGGTTGATTGCTGAGACAGGACCTCTAGGTCTGTGTTGCAAATACGTGATCTAGTATGTAGCTAACACCATACTCTCACATCCTCTCCTCACATAGTGCCATAGTTCTAAAAAATCGAGTTTTAGAGGCACAATTTTTGTGAAAGTAAAGACAAAACAATTTACTGATTCTTGAAAGGCAGGGTGGAAAAAAAGGAAGAATGGTATGACACAGGAAGAAAAAAAAAAGCGTTTGGGAAAAAAATCTTACTTCTAACAATAGGTAGGAATACAGGATACCACCTCACCTGCTCTTATTTGGAATGAGGCCCTTTTCCAGTTCGTTTCCAATTCTCACAGCCAGCCAGCTTCCCAGTTTGCCATCATACAGTGTATCAACTACTCTAAAGATCTCGCCTCTGGTGAATGCTAAGCTCTGTGGTGACTCTTTTTCACACTCAAAGTGGCTCCTGATGAAGAATGAGTCTCCTCTGCCACAGGCCATGATGTCTCTGTAAACTAAAACAGGAACTCCCCTTTAGTTTATATTATTTTACACTTGAAAGGAAGATTAAGCTGTCATTCTAGAGAATAGTTTTGAAATTCTTCCCCTCCACTCAAAAAGATGCAAAAAAACCAGCTTTCACATTCATTGCCCTACACGCACATTATCAAGAATGTTCTGTACTTGTATACTTACAGCCCTTACAGCTCTGATGGAAGGAGGTACTTGTACCTACCACCTTGTTGTGGTTTCAGTTAGGATAGAGTTAGCTTTTTTACTAGCAGCTGGTATAGTGCTATGTTTGGATTGGGGCTGAGAAATACTTGTGGTAGCGCACTGGTGGTTTTTTAGTTATTGTTAAGCTCTCAAGGCCTTTTCTGCCTCTTATGTGGCCCCACCAGCGAGGGCTGTGAGGAGACACAGCCTGGACAGCTGACCCTAGCAGACCAAAGGGCTATCCCATACCATGTGACATCATGCTCAGTATATAAAGCTGGGGGAAAGAAGGAGGAAGGGAGGGATGTATGGAGGTATGGTGTTTGTCTTCCCAAGTAACTGTTATGTATGATGGAGCGCTGCTTTCCTGGAGATGGCTGAACACCTGCCTGCCGATGGGAAGCAGTGAATGAATTCCTAGCTTTGCTTTGCTTGCGCGTGCGTCTTTTGCTTTACTTCTTAAACTGTCTTTATCTCACCCCATGGGTTTCTTCTCACGTTTACTCTTCTGATTCTCTCCGCTATACTAACTGCGGGGAGTGAGCTAGTGGCTGAGTGGACCTAGCTGCCAGCTGGGGTTAAACCACAACACCCCTTCCCAAAGCAAAAGGCAGCTATGGTACTTCAATATTACAGCAGGCTGTGTCTCCAACAGGAAAGCAAGAGGCTTTACTTGCTCCTTAATTGTTCATCCGTGAAACTGTCCATTTGCGGCTGACTGAATCCCTTGTGACTGCCAAGGCACAGCAGAAAAAGAATACTAACAGCAGATCTTGGGCCAGCTGCTACAGACTTAAAAGCTGAAGGAACAAGCAGTACATTGCCACTCTTCAGGATTAAGACAAGATGCTATTTGCTAATAATGAAAGAGATGGAGAAGTGCTTTGAAAAACAAACACATCACACATGCACATCTGTATGACCCTTGTGGTATTGAATAAAGCTATCCTCTAAACTACTGAAAAGGAGGGTAACTAAAAAGCTATCAAGAATAAGCACAAGAGAGATTAATTGTGGTTTTACTGGCAAAACAGAGCTTAAAAGCTTCATGGATATACATAAGTTTTGTTCAAAGCACCTACCTTCATATTTGCTTTGAGCCAAAATTGTCACTGTTTCACCTTTGGGAATTTCTAAGAGATACAAAACAGCATCTTCTCGAACAATGCCTCTGAAGTCTTGAGTATTTACCTATGTACCAAAAAAAGCACAAAACAAACAAACAAAACCATCAACATCTGAAAAACCAGCCATAAAAGTATTAACCAAAAATTTTTGTTTCATCTAAAATATCTTAAATATTCTCTTCCCTTATTATACTTTTTTTTTTAAAGTCAACATAGATGTCTGTTGCCATAAGAAATATTTTATTCCAGCCATTAACAGTAATCTTTCTGAAATAACAAAAGCCTGGATGTGCACTGCTAGATTGTTTCTTCTACTTTAAAAGACTCCAAGAGGCTACAAGAGATATCAAGGTTATCACAAGAGAAAACAGGCAGAAGAGAAAATTACTTTAGCCTCCTACTTGAATTTTCAGAAAAACATATAATGTAAGAGGACGTAATGGCATAGATGATATAATTCAGAAACTGGAAAAATAAATAACTGTGACCCAAGGAAACTGGAGAAAGATGAAAGAAGAAAAATATGCTGGCCTCAATTTTTTCCTCCTTTAAGACTAGCATTGTACAGAAAATTTATTCCCCCATCTCAGGGCATTTTTCTTGATTAATATTTCTCCTACCTCACCCTCCCACATAACCTTAAACAATAAAGCTTGATATACAATTCTCCATCAAAAACTCGTTTTGGTAAGATCCCTCTACCACATACACACACACTTCCAAAGCAGTAACTTGACTTCCTAAGATGATAATTTCTTCCATATTTCCACTAAGAAGGAAACCAAAAAATACAAAAGTTATTTGCATTTCAGGAGTATATACTTATACCCATACCTTAAGAATCTGATCTCCTTCCTGCAGTCCCTCCTGATCAGCTGAGGTACCTTCTTGAATTCCAGCAATAAATATCCCTACATCATTTCCGCCAGCCAGTCGCAAACCCACGCTGTCTCCTTTCTTAAATCTCACCATTTTTGTATTAGGACTACAAGATTTATGGGTAGAAAAAGGAAGTAAGGCCAGATGTTAGGTGTATGGTAATAACAGGTACTCAAGAGAAAAAAATTGCAATCCTTTCAACAAAATCATATAATAATAATCTTAGCCCCTTTCTTTTGAAATATAGGCTATATTTACCCAGGTTATTCTTCAGTGAGGGAAGGAAACAGAGAATTTGCATTTTTCAGTGTGGAAACTGAACGTAGGAAGAGCGACTAAGTGGCATACACAGACTTGACAGAGCAGGAGAACAACTCCCTGTGTTCTTGAAGTCATAAAATAGTTGCCTGCCTATTGGATCCTCTCTCAGATGAGCAGCTGGGTTTTTTTGTGAAAACAGCCTGAGTTATAAGGAATCATAGCCACTGTTTTTTCCTCTGTGTGCTTGAGAATTGTCATACAAATTGAATTTATACCTATTTTCTCTGCTGTTTAACACTTTTGTTAGACAGAAATCTCTACGTTTTTTTGTAACTGTTTCTCATTACAAGTATACTCTACTGGTATGTTAACAATCAGTCCTTTCATGTTGCAGTGGGAGAAGCCACTGGACTAGGTTCAGCTTTTTTGTTGTCAGAAAAGCTGTGTGCTTGAGTGACCTTCCAGCACAGAGGACAGTACTTATCTGTCAGCCTTTCTCAGTAATACCCTAAGCCTGTATTATAAATTCCCCTTCACCAAAACAATCAGTTGATTAATTTGCACATCAATGACAACATATGCAGGGTCCAATCCAGAAATGACCTGAAAAGAGAATCCATTTGAGAAAACACGCCCAGCTACAGAGTATCATCAAAACCTTATCTTTAGGCTTCTCCTTACAATCTCAGTGCTCCTCTCTGTTCAATTTCTGTATTTATAAACTCTCAAAAGAAAGCATGTCAGTTGATTTCCTATTAATACAGTTTGCAACTTATAGTATCTTAATTGTTAAAGAATCAACAATATTAGGTTCCATTTGACCACTTATAAAAATCATCAACGCTCCACCCCCCAAATAAACTTTGGAAGCAGTATTTTGTTCATTTCTAAGCAGAGACTGCAATATGGTCTGCACAGGCATTGGATTTGAAGAAGAGACACCAATTTCTGTACAGAAGTTGCCGGCTTGTACAGAAATAGGCATATGTTTGGCCTTGTCTTGCAACAAGCTTGTTTACAAATTAAATAAAGGACATTCTCTTTGTATCTTAATATTGTGGGGAAGTGACATGTTGTCTTTTGTGTGCATACAAAATAACAGAAGAGGTGTAAAATACATATCCATAGAATTGCACAGGTTAGAATGGCCCTCTGCTCGAAGCAGGCTGTTCAGGATGCCTCGACCAGTTATGTTTTTGAGTATGTCTGGTGGGGGAGATACCACAACGTACAAGGGAAAGCTGTTCCAGTGGTTAACCACCTTCATAATAAAAGGTTTTCTTCTTTATATCAAGTTAGAATTTCCTGTGTTCCAGCTTGTGTCCCTTGCTCTTCATCCTACTATTCTACCCCTCTGAGAAGAGTATGGCTCTGTTTTCTCTACACCCACTACCCATCAGGTTGCTGCAGAGAGCAGTAAGATGTTCCTTCAGTCCTCTTGTCTCCAGGCTTAACAAACCAAGTTTTCTTAGTCTTTTCTTGTATGTCATATGCTGCAACCACCAACTCCCTAGACTTGCTCCAGTGTGTCACTGTCTGTCTTGTCCTGGGGAGCCCCAAAATGATCATAGTACTTCAAATACTATATCAAAGTGCCAAATAGAGCAGAATAAAAATATGAAAACATACCATTGTGTACATTACCATGTAAGCCCAGAAGCACAGGGTATTCTATACCTTCCAGGCAGAAGGCAAGTCTATACCTTCCAGGCAGATACTTCTAAAACTAAGTTTCACCCAATATGGCCAGTTAGAAGCCATGATATCTCTTCTTGGCACTAAGCTATAAAGGGAATATGAATCCAAATGGGCAAAAAATCCCACAAACCCATGCAGCCAAGAACCAGGTACAGGTCACTGGAAGAACACTGAATGCAAAAGAACATGAGAATTGCCACCTTACCCATATATTGCTTCATCTTCCGGGCTGGGTTTAAGAATTGTTCTTGTAACTGCTTTTGGTTGAGACACTGTATGTAAAAAAAGCCAACAGAAGTTACTGAGCTATTAAAAAATCATAAATGTCAGCAATTTTTAGCTATCAGATAGCAATCAAACCCCTCCATGCCAAAGATTAATACAGCTTTAAATGTCAAGCATCTCTTTGACTAGAATTTATTTACTTCCCTTTATTTTTTTAATACTTGAAAAAGAACAAAAAGGTCAAGGAAGGGTTACGCAGCCCTCTCAAGCAAGCCAGATCAGACTTCAGGAATAGCTTCATTTGGCTGCTGAAGGCAACAGTAGATGCTCTAGGAGAGTACTTGCTTTTTGAGGTAGTAATTCTAATAAGCAACTGCCATCAAATAATCTCAGGGGTTTCTTCTCTCTCTGCACCACAAAGCAAAGACAGACCTCTTCTGTGTGTCAGGATGGGGTTGACATGAAGAGTATACTAGATATGTCAACATGACAGGGGAGTAGACATTCTGTGGCCAGGGGAAAAAAAGCAATCAAGAACTTCAAACTCTGACCTCCTGGGTCATCTTGGTACTTCACTTCTTTGTTTGTGTCTACAACTGTAACAGCAGGAGTAGCAATGTCACCAGTTGATTTGAATGGCGTAGGCATTGCTCCCATCCTGGACATCCTGCTGGATGGATCATCTTTTGCACTAAAAGAAAAAGAAAAAAAAGTGTAGTGAAATAAGATAAGAATGCCATGTATTGTAAGAATTTCTTCGACAAGCGTTAGAAAAGTGGACTAGAAAAGACTTTCTTACTTTGGTTTCTCTTTCAGCTTTTCATTGGATGAATGTGACTCTAGATCAGAATGATGTAATCTGTCATCTTGTGGGGAGAATGACCTGTTTGACTCTATTTCAGAAATATCTGTAAAGAGAGCAGCAGATCAAGAAATGCAGTATTTGTTTAAATTATCTGCACATCTGATCACTGTGTTTACAAAGCTCTGACATACAAGATATGCTGAATCTTTAAGAATACTCCCAAGTTGGATGTGACTAGGGCTCAGAGAGTGCTGTATGCCTTTAGGGCTTCCACCTCCCTGTCCCTCCAAAAATATTTCAGAAAGGTTTCACACAAGCTTTAGGAAACATACTCACATCACACAACTACTTTGAGCATATGAAAGACCCGTTAATTAGCGTTAGCAGCCTTTTATTTGAGGTTTAGTGGAGGTTCCCAAACAAGACCACCTTCACATTAACAGCCCTCACATCAGTGCTTTCCAGTGACAAAAGAAACAGAGTAGTTCTCAGACTTGAACCGTGTCTGTCTTCACAATAAACCTACAAAAAGTTGCACCCAGTATTCTGATATCAGAGAAGCAAATATCTTGCACTAAATAAGGTAACATCCTACTCCCTTAAACATCCTGAGCCCTTCCCAAAGGAAGATCACGTTGAGAAACATAGCTCATACACTGTAAGAGATCATTTGTATGGAATAGATAGTGGAAATAGAAACCAGTTGTCCAGGGGGACTTAATTTCTTCTTGTCCTGACATTTTTTCCCTCCTGTTGAACACTGTCATGAATATTAATGCCCTCAGAAGGAGAGACCAGTCCAATCCACTTGTTTTTAAAACTGAAGTCTTTTATTAAAGCAACTGACTTGTTTGTTCTGAGAAGTAAGGTTGATTTTGCCAGATGAACATTTCTGCTTCTGTGTCTGTCCCTGCACAAAATTTAACTTTATGATTACTCCAAAATTATTCTTTCACCTAAAGGAAGTGGGCTTGATGCTATTACTTTGGTTTGGTTCTGTTTGGTTTGGGTTTTTTTTTTTATAATTTTTTCTTTAAAATAACCTAGTACCACTCTACCACAGCAAAACATTACAGGCTCCATTCTGTCCCTCCACAGAGTCCGGAATTTTTAATCCGTATTAAACCTCACCATCCATTTCTGAGTCACTGTCGTTCAGTGAAGGAATGTTGAGCAGTGTCTGTTTTCTGTCCCTGAGGACAACCAGCTGGAGCTTCCCCCGTGACTTCTCAATCAACTTCCGGGCATCAGCTAAAGACATGTTCTCTGTCACTGTACCATTAATCTGGACATAAAAAGGCAACAATAACACTATAAGTAACCAAACAAGTCCATATTGTGCTCAAGTTCAATAGTGAACTTGACTATAATATAATTTACTCCAGAGTAACCACTATAAAAAAATGCCTGCTAAACTGCTAGCAGTATAACCAGAACAGACCTTGAGAATGATATCCCCTTCGTGAAGGTTGCCATCTTTGGTTGCTAGGCCAGTACGGGTCATTTCTTTTATGAAGATCTGACTTCCAAGCCGGAGACCATATTCTAGAATCAGGGAAATAATGCACTGTATCTTAGAAGATAAGCAAGGATGCATTTTTTTAAAACTACGCGGTGTACATGCAGCACACCCCATTACACCATGAGGGGGGGAAAAAAAAAAGCAGACCTAGTAAACCCACTTAACACTAGGCTAACTCTCCTCTTTCTGTGCTGTCACGAAAGTAAGAACAAAACAGCAGTCCAAAAACAATCAAAGACGGATGATTAATGTGCACCTTCAACAATGGCAAAACAATGCCTTCATTCTGGAGGTGCTGGACTAGATTCTCCCTCTGTATCATATTTTGCATGGCATAGAAAGGCAAAGTGTCAGAAAGCGCTAACAGAGGAGCTATTTTTTTTTTTTACTAGTTGCTGCATGCCTACCCTGTCCTATCTGTACCCCAGTGTGTGTCTTGGTTCTTTCAGGCAAAGGATTTTTTTTTCCTTCCCCCTCACCCCCCTTTTTTTCCTTTGATCCAAGTTACTTGGATCAGTATATTTGCTACTTAAAAAGAAAGGCAAGACTCTTAAAACACGCACATCCTAGAACAACAGAAAAGGAAAAAAAACAGTTATCTGCTTTAAAAAAATCACCACACCTGAGTGAGTTTGCAGAGTATCCATATGAATGGCAGAAGTTACTACAAAATTAATAGCTACATATAAAACTTAATGAAGACACCTTAAATTTCTCCTTATTTGTATACCTATCTGCAATATCTTGACAAGCAGAAACATTATACACATGGGAAAAAGAGGAAGGAAGGAAAGGGATCCTTGCCAGAGTCAAAGAAAGAAGAGGTCACCTCCTGCATACAAAGCTTACATGAGCAGAAAATTCTTACAAATCACAACGGGGCAGATTAGGGAAAAAAAAACAAAAAAAACCAACAACATAAAACTACCACAAAATCCCCACAAAACAGCTGCTACATCTCCCCCAAAAAAACCCAAACAGAAAATAATGCACAACCTAATCTCAAATATGCTTTATAGTACAAGAGTTTTTACTTCACAGCACACGAAAGATCAGGTTTTTGGCTTTCATTTACATGCTCCAGTACTCAGCAAGGAAAGGCTGTTTCAGTTGTTGCTATTTCAGTATTCTTTAACTACATTACTATGCATTCAGAACCAAACAATCCTTGTAACTGATTTAATTATACTGAAGGGAAGAAGTAACTGCACTATTAAAGGCAGAGTCTACTCTTCACCCTTTGTAGCTGATCCTTTTGTAGATGTGCCAAGTGTAATGTGTATCATAATCAGATCCAGATTTCCCACCAGAACCAGAAGAATAGGGCAGAGAAAAATGGAAAACCAAAGGACACAGCAGTTTGAAAAGACTGAAACAATTGTGTTCAAAGGTAAAGTTCAAGGTGCTGGCAAAAAAAGCACCCTAAACCAGGCAGGAAGAATGAAATAACAACGTAAGCAATTAGTTAGAAAACTCAGTATGTAATCTGTAAAAGCAGAGAATATTCAGCTCGTCTCACTCCCCACTAAAATAACAGATGTATTAAAAGTCAGTTCCTCTCCTACCCTACTATACCTACCTTCATTATGTCTGCCTTTTGTTAAGAGAACACTGATCGGTCCATTCTGATCCTGCGGTCCTAGATACTCATGTTGATGGTGTATTTCAGGGGAAGGACTTCGGGAACGAAGTCTGTCCTGACTTTGACTCCTCGCTTCTCTCCCATATCTAGGATCAGGTTGAGATCCATGACTATAACTGGATGGACTGTAGTCTCCTCTGTAGTCTCGTTCATAGCCACCATCCCTGTCAATGCTCCTTCCCCTGCTACGATCTCTTCTATAATCTCGATCCAAGCTCCTGTCAACGCTCCTACCACGACTTCGATCACGGTTGTAGGCGCTTTCCCTATCACGGTCTCTGCTTCGGTTACGCCCTCTGTCGTGTTCATCTCTATAGCTCTGATCCAGGCTGTTTCCCCAGCTTTGGCTGCGCCCTCCATTACCGCTATGCCAGCTTCTCTCGCTGTAGCCACTTCGAGCACTTTTGCCGTCAAATTCTGCATGGTCATCCATTACATCTAAAGCTCTGTCCTCATAGTCAAGGGAGGGGCTTCTCCTCAGTGCCGCAGCCTGCACTTTCCTTGGTCTTTTCACCACCTGTTCAGTGGAACATGAAACAAACAAACCCGCCAATGGTCAGAATGTGAAAATCAACAGATGAATAGTCTTCACACTTTAAACAAAGGGTGGTGGTGTGGAAAGAACAATTTTATACTTACAGAACAAGCAGTTAATTAGATTACTTAGATGTTCAGAAGAAATATTTACTAATTGGGAGGATAAAGAAAAGTAAGAGAATTAAAAAAAAAAGATCAGAAACCACATTCTTTTATCTCTGCAAGAGTGTGAGTAATGAATACTTTTTTTTTCTAGATGACTTCTAAAAAATTGACAAGCCCCCAAAAGAGAGCTGTAGATGCCTCTCTCAACTAAGAAAAGCCAATTTGGACAGCAGATTCTTGGACAAGGTCTGTATAAGCAGGACATTATTTGCCTTGCCTTTTTTTTTTTTTTTCCAACTACCACACATTATTCAGTAAAATTAAAGACTAAGGACATACATTTTATTCCCAGGTTTTCAACAGGACAACTTTGTGACACTGTTGTTGTTAATATCCATTTGTTTCACCTGTAGAAACTATGTCTTTGCTTTGTTGTATTTACTTCATACATTCTATTAGGCAAAGACTTGCTTTACTTTACATATTTATAGTACACTTCAAAGAAGAAAACCAAACTGTTGACTGGTTACACAGGTACATGCCACTGTACAGTGAATACATTCGTAATTTACTTACAATGGTGGCCACTTTTCCACTTTTCCTAAGCTGTTGGACTGCAAAAGAATGTGGAACATTTTCCATTGGGGTTCCATTAACGATGATCACCCGGTCATTTTCTCTGGAAGAAAGGGGAGGGGAAGAAAAAAAAAAGAAAAGTAAAAAAGGATTGAAGAGGAGTCTTCATGAAAACACTGAAACAAAATTTCTTTTTTTTTTCAGGGGGAACCTATAGGTTTCATTCACTGTAACAGGGAGTTTTGCTTAAAAGCTATGTTTGTTATACAAACACTACAGTATCTGAACACTAGAAAAAAGCTTTCAGTATGTTTAAAAGTTAGACTTTAGGTAGCAGTGCATATCTTTGTATGTGTACTATGTCCAGCTTAAGACCTAAGCATAATGTCAAAGATGACTTTGTTTTTTAAAGAATGTTTGTGATGACCATTAAAACTTAGTTTGTTGTTTGTTTTTTTTTAGTTCTTGCAGAACTCCTAGTCTTTCTCACCTAGTGCTAGATTTTTTCCACACCAACAAAAGAATTTCAAGAGAGCTTCAAATTGCTGCAGCCATAGCAGTATTCAGACAAATCTTGACAAGTACCACTCTAGTATACTTTTCTGAAAGACTGGTATTCAGGTCCCATCTACTCTGAAGAAAAATGATTGGGAGGGGAGAGAGGGGGACAACCCAACCAAACTGTAATAGACAAAAGGTCCTCCCTGCCATAAAACACAGGCCAAAAGAGATTACAAAGTTGTCTATTCAGACCTCCTGTATGTCAAATAGACCATTAAGACTTAAGTCAGTCCATCCCAGGAGACAGTCCCATAACACATGACTAATTAAAAAACATATTAGAAAAGCATTTCAGTGCAAAAAGTGCAGGATATTAAAAAAAAAGTAATAAAAATCTACCACTCCTCATATTAGTTTATTCTGGTGACTACTCAGTTACTAACCTTACAGTCAGAGCATTAGCTCAACCAATTACTGGCTACCGTGCTGTTTTCTGGTAGATAAAAGAAATCTTTAGTAACCATTATTTTCTCTTCACTGTAATCAAGTCACATCACAATCTTCTTTTTAAATAAGAAGATTACATACTTTAAGCCTCTCTTTGTAAGGCACTTTCTCTAACTCCTGAATGATTTTTGTGCCTCTTTTCATACCCTTCCAATTCCTTTTCCTGAATGAGTATGCCAGAACAGCATGCTATATTCCAGTATCAGGTTCATCTGGGCTTTATTTGAGAGTTAAGATAGCTCTCTTCACAGTCCATACATCCAAAGTCAGTATTAAACTTAATGTCGTAACACTTACATCAACAGCTCCCATCTATTTCTGCTCACTGTATGCTAAAAAGGATTGCAGGAATGTAATTCCCCCACACTCTGAAGGTTAGGCCCATATTCTTGGTTTGTTGGGAGGAACAGCTTTGCATTCTGTTTTCTTCAGAACGTTTTTTGTCTGAATATGCTCAAATTGCTTTGTATTGCCTTGTCATCGTCAATTTACCTAGGATCTTACTGAATTTGTAGACGTGACTTAATTCCCAAATAGTAGGCGATTATGGAACAGAATGGATGACAGTGGTGCTGTCCAGGGATCACTGCTATAAAATGAAGTTTTTGTATGTTTGTGATGAGAATGGTTTGTTATCTGCTTCACAATAATCCTTTTATCCAGTCCTTCAATAATTACTCCCATGTCAGCCTTTTCATTACCTCACCAAAAATGAATGTTTGGCAAAATGGCCAGAATCTACTCTTTTGAATTACTATTACTGCACAACTTTGGCATTTTTCCAAGTTGTCTAGTCCTCTTCAGGTATTCCAGGTCAAAGGATGAAAAACTCATCAGCAGTGGGGTAGAAACTGTCTATCTTAGCCTTCAGATTTAAAATTACTTGTCCATGATAGATGTTGCCTCACCAAGGATGACGTTACCAGGAGGACTACAGAAATACTTTATTTCCTTTTTTTTTTTTCTTTCAAATATAAAATAAATACTAGCAAACACTTTTGTTTCTCCTCCTTCCCCCATTATTGCTCGTGACCCCTTAGGAGTGAAGACCCTTCTTTGGGCTGACTTAAGCCATTCTCTTGAAAACTAATGATTGATCAGTAAATGTGTTTCCTGGAGGAAGAACAGGGAGAATGATTTAAGATACTAAGTATTTCTACTGTTTCTTTAAAAGGAATGCAATCTTAAGAGAAACATACTTAACTATAAAAGCTTTTCAGCACCACTAAAATTTAATTTCTTACAAATAGCAAACACCTCCATGTGGAGTTTGTTTTGTTGATTTTTTTTTTTTATAATTAATATATAAAACAGATATGTAGGTTTTCAACAAGGCATCAGATCTTGAGTGGGTTAAATCACCAGCATTTCAACGAAGCCTATCTGAAGGTTTTACGCATTCTACAGCCATGGTCCTCAAAACATGCCAGAGAAATAAGAAATTGCTTACTGAAGTAATCCATCCGCTGGACCACCAGGGAGAACATCTGAAATTACTATCGATGTTTCACCATTTTCGAAATGAGGGTTATCTCTGCCGCCAGAAACTGCAATCCCAAATCCTCGTTTTGAATCCTTTACAACAAAAACAAATACAACAAGACTCAATTCCATCCACAGGAATTTTGATAGGGAGAAAGAAGAGTAACGTGAATATTCCTGTGATTGCACTCTATCTAGATATTATTTAAAAAGGGATCGGTTTACAAATCCGTGTAACAAGACATGTTCCCATGTTCCAAAACCTCAGTCTACAGCTTTGTGATGGTTAGTAATCAAGCAAAGGACTCGCTAACTCAAGCCTGCATTTTGCGCCACCATACCACTGGTTATTTGTACCAAATTTATTGTTAGAGAAATATATTTTGTTAGTGATGCTTGGAAAATTGAACCAGCTTTCCCAGGATCTCATCTCTATTATGACTGCTATCTAGTTTGTAATAGCTCCGTACTCCTTGATCAAACTAAACAAGACCATGGTCAATTACAAAAAGCAAGCAGAGAACTTGTGAATTCCCTATAATTATCCTCTCTCACGATCAACTATTTTAAACATGTAATTTATGTCAAACCTGTTGTCATAGAAGTATCAGATCCATAAATGCCCTAAGACAGCATTCATAAGAATCACAGAAATACTTAATAGGGTGTGAAGGAAGGATGTCTGTAACACTAGACCCGAAAACTGTTAGCATAACGAAACTACAGACAAGAATGTGTGTATAAAACCATAGATTTTGTTAAACACACAAGTTTAATTTTATCAGCTTGTGGCAGTGTTCTCTCCCCTTCCCCCCCTCCGCCCCAGCTCCTTCTCAAGCTGTGACTGGCAGTGGGAGCTGTGATGGGTTGCACCTGGACTTCAGGGGATGGCTGGCAACACAGCCAAACACTTTCTGGAATGGGGACCTAGACATTTTGTTGCTATGCAAATATGACTATAGGTCAATTGTCTTACTCTATAAATAGTGGGCAGCCCAAGAGGCCTTTGAGCTCTCCTGCACAGCAGTGGGCTGCACACCAGCATCTCCCCTTGTGGGATGCCCACTCAAGGTTACTCCTCGAGGTTTAGAGATTCCTTGCCGCAACAGTTTCTTGGTAAGTGATTAACAGCACGCTAACTTTGAAATCTTAGCTAAGGGACATAAAGGATTGATTGTGCATATATAATCCTTTAGACATAAACCATGGACCAAGTCTGGGACTAGGACTGGATCCAGCCACACCTAGACTCCTCTCCGAGAAGGAGTTTAGAAAGCAAGGGGGTCCCTTTTCTGAACTTTGTGCCTCAACTGGAAGGCCTCCCTGATAGTTCCGTCTGACCCTATCCTCTATGCAGTAAATAACCAAGTGTACCTCGCCATCGAATCTCGTAAAACACTGTCACATTTACTATCAAACCTTGTTAAATCACTGTTTTATATTAATAAATATTTCACTGCTTCTCTCTTATGAGTTAATCACTCCACCTGCGATACAGCTATTTAACATAGACCTCCTATTACTATAAAATACAAATCATGCCACATTTAAACAAAATCTTTTAACATAGTGGCAAAGCAATACACCAAATTAAAGCTGTGCTTTTCCCCTGAGCGTGTGTTCATCACATGCCAGCTCTTGTTCCACTAATGTCAATATTCAGTGGTTATTTCTTTGAAGAAGAAAAAAGCGACTTGTGACTTCAGTAGTACAAGCCTGTGTCTCTGAGGCAAAGTACTGCCCATTTACAGGATATTAAAGATCTGAAAAGTTGGAAATTACAGGAACTGAGGTCTGCTTCTGCAATGTTTCTCCTGTCTACCTCTGTAACCTGAAAAACAATCCCCTCCCAACAATTCAGCACATAAAACAGGCTATGTAGGAAAGACCACTAATTTACCTTGGGTGATCAAGTTGAGTTCACTGTAGAACATGTGAAAAAAATGTAAGCAGCGCAGTACAGGCTGCTCACAGACCCACATCGTCAGAACAGCTGGGAGGACTACCATCACTGCCACTAAAGCACACATTCTGTACCATGATGTGAAAGCCTAGCCATGAGAGAACTCAGAAGGAAGTGGTCTGCTTTCTTTAATTCAAGAGGACTCTACATAATGATATAATTCCTCTTTTCTTAGGAGAATTTTTTTAAAGTGACATCTATAGTCCATGTATTTTAGAAATTTTGATGACACTAATTTTCCACTAGATTCTACATTGGTAGATTCTAAAGTATTAAAAAAAAATAAATCAGTGGAGTCATGTTCAGTGATTACTATAAAGCTTGGACATTAACCACAACTGCTTGATAGAACCATCTGCTTTGTTTTTAATTTAGCTATGTGGCTGGCACGTGGTATATTATACCATCATTACAAAGACCAAACATTAGCAAATGTAGCACTGAAATTGTTAATTTAATTTACTCTTATCATTAAAGAGTCACGCTATTGTATAAGCAACAGCAATTAAGCTTTAAAATGAAAAACATCCAATTTGGACAACAAATTAATCCTATTCTAGACTCAGATATGCTAATAACATCTGTCATAAAACATATTTAGACTAAAACAGTGCTTGAATATTTGAAAACTAAAAATATAACAGGCGCTCACTCACCTTTTGTAAGGTCACAGTGTACTGTTCCCATATCAGCTCTTCCATGCCTGGGGCCTGTTGCACACAGAAACCAATTAGTAAGAAACAAAGCATGCAACTATCTAAATTAAAATGTGAAATACCCCATTAAAACACAGCTATAAACATTATATGCATATTCTAATAATGTGGTAGAGTTACTATGAAATGTATGTATTTCAATTAATGATGAATTTTCTTTAAAAAGGCAAAAAATATCAGTAGGTCTGTGGTGGTAGAATCCCTTCACATTTCACTAATTTAACAGCTCATTCTGATTTTCTGGAGAAATCTCATTCAGCAAAAGCATTTAATTCAGATCACACTAGCATTATATAGCCCCGATTCAAATAACAAAATACTTAAGGAAGACTTCTCCATTACAGTATGCAATAAGATTAGCAGTTGAAACTGAGGTTTTCAAAATGAACTAGCCTTCAGATCTTTTGCTTCTTGTTCATGTGGATTTAATAAAACGTTTCATCCACTATGAGTTATGTAACTGAGTATTTAGGTTCCCCTCAAGAAATTAAATTTTACAGGAAAACACAGTGGATCACCATATAGCACTGGTATATCCATTTCTGTGACACTTCTCAGAAATATTTTTTTTCACATTTCCAGTTAAAACTGATCCTGAACTGATCAGTTTATCTTACATGATATAACCTGAAATCTTTCCAACATCACAGCTTAAAATATAATACAGAATAATCGCCCAGCTGTAATGCATCATATAGTACACAGCCAGACCCTTCAGTGCCTGACCTGTAAAACGAGGAGAAAAATTAGTCACAATATTTGATATACTGCAAACATTCCAAAAGGCAAAGCACCCACTGCAGAAGAAAAATCCACGCATTGCGTGAGTACATGCACACACATACTCAAGCCATAGGTTTATTTGGTTTTACTGCTAAAAGTGGCCTTCTGTCTCAGGAAGCTAAGAGTTTGCTCAGAAAACTGAAGTTCAGACAGAAGCTCAGTTTTGACTTAATGGTCTTTTTAAGGCATGAAAGGGATTACTGGCAACTAAACTCCAAAACAATAGACAGAGAAGTGGCACAAGAAGGGTATGCCTGTACTTTAAAGCATCCCCATATTTCCAGAGTAAAAGTCTTCTGGCAGTACACAACTGTTTAGCAAGCTATGGATGCTGTTTCTTGAACACGAAGAACCCCATGACACGTTCTTCTAGTGGATTCTGAGCACCCCAAAAAGGAACTAGCTTTACATTTTCCATTGCACATTCAATGTAGTGAAAAACAAACTCCAAATGTAAGTCCTGCTCAGAGTTTCTCAGGGAATACGCAAAACATTCACCTTCTTACCACGAATTTTACAACACTGATCAGTGTAACATTTCCACTGTTCTCCCAGAAAGTTAACATTTTCCAGAACCTTTTGAGTCTGATTAAAAATTTCATTTAAAATAGTTGGAGGAGAGGATGACTTACATAAAAGTAATGCAACTTACATTAAAAACAATGCAAAAATAATGCAAAGGTCAGACAAGAACGAGTGGCATTTTTAACAGTAATAAAACATATATGTCTTGGGTCAGTGAATTACTCTGCTGAAGCACACGGTGAAATTATTTGTTATTCCCATGTCTGACATGGGTTATTCCCATTAGCTGACATATCTAAACCTTCAACTAGCTGACACACAACTTTCTCACTACGTACATTCCCTTACACACAGAACCTTCCACAAGTAAAAAAGACTTCCTTAACTAAGCGCTTTTTCTAAGCTGCTGTGATGCTGTGGAAAATGGAAGTGACTAGGCCTGCTTGTCTGGCACGTATGAAAGCGTATAAACAGTTTACCTTCTACTGACCCTTGGCTACATCTTCTTGTCCTGCCTTTTTTTTTTTTTTTTAAAAAAAGTTCTGCAGAAAACTGGTGTATGCTAAAGAAGGGCCTCAATGTCATTTAAATTCCAGCTGACTTAAATGAAGAAAGTTTATAAATGAGACAGTATCCAATGATGGGTAAAATCTGAAGGACAAGCAGGTGGGTTCAAATTTTGTAGAAGCAGGGGAGATGGAAAATCCTGTCCATCATTCTCACTGTATTAAAGCCTCAACAACTTACACGTGTAACAAGAACTTCACTTAAATTCAGTTTGCACTGTATGCAGTTCTTACCAACACTACCTCCCAGCCCAGGCAAAACAGCAAGGCAGGCAGGATGCAATCAACGGGAGCTTACTACCCATGGGGACAAAGAGCAGCATATCTGCCTTACTCTTCCAGAAACTGTAACACCATGTCTTTCAATACACAATCTACTAAAAGGAGGACTGAGAAATGACTGCTTATTCAGTAAAACACTGCAGAAAAAGGCTGAGGAAAGCACAGTGAGGATACTGGATTTATGGGTACGAAATGGGTAAGCTTACAGGAATTTCCTTCCAGAAAACTAGGCCTCCCGCAAGCAGTGGCACAAGTAAAACCTTGTGCACAATTGGCGAGATACATTGAGTAGTAAATCAAAGCATTGCAAACTAACAGGGTTAAATTTATTTTGCTCCGACAAGTGAGTCTCATTTGTATCTGATGACAAAAACAAGTAATAAGAATGGAAGAGAAACTACTGCCTACAGACACTACCAATTAAGGTTTTGCAAGATGTTGAGCCTATAGCATCACCTCACCTGCACCTAGAAAAAATTCCTCATAGTATCAGTGACTGTCTCAGGTACTTTCTGTGTAAATTTGGTTTTTTTTTTTTAGCTTGAAACTGTTACCGAATATTAAACAAAAGCTAATGAAGTAATTTATTTTTAAATTTGTAAGTATTTGTTAAAGTAATACATTTTTAGAAACCACTCCTTGGGAAACTGTCTCCCATTTGCTGTATGCTATTTTAGCAAAGGAAAATACACTATGTCCTTGCAAAGCTGATTTTGTGCAACCTAATTACTAAGACAACAGGACTGGTTCTGCCATACTGATAAAGCTATGCAGGCTCTGTAACACAGTTCAGAGAACTGAATGGTCACCTTGGAAGCCCATAAGGCACAAAACACATCTGTACTCCCTCAAATCTCTAAGCAATAATCTCTTTAACATTATAAAACGTACTGCTGCTTCCCATCGCCACGATGCTAACCCATACTGACAGATTACTGGAGATGATTGAGAGGGAGGAAGAGACTAAAAATGTTATAAATCATCAGTTGAGGACTTGATCAAAACTAAGACTGAAGTCTCCACCACAGTCGCAAAATTCCTATATTCCACATTTAATAATATGACTCTCCTCTGAACGCATCAAGTGATAGATTACAAAAAGCCTCCATCACCTTGCCAATTACTTTATACTTCATCTGTAAGGAAACACAAAGGGATCCTGAGCAGCCTGTGCATCCTTTATAGGATCGCATTTCACCGCAAGATCGCACACCAAAACACAGAAGAAAAGTAGCCAAAATGGTTAAAAACCCCACCCCCAGTTACTAATAGTAACTGTTTTGCAAGTCTATGCAGGTTTCACACACCAGGCTACCTGCTGCAGTAAATGCAAATTACTGTAATTAGCTAGTCTGAATTCATTAGTGACTAAAGTCAGTCCATTTCTAATTAGAAAACTGTAGTCAGGATTTGCTTAAATCTGCCTAATGCTCACATACCAAAATGACAGGTGCTTTCTACATACCCAAAATAGACTGCTTAACAGAATCTTTGGCAGGAAACTAGTCAAAGTGCTAAAATCGTCTGCGTGCTACAAACAGGCAGCTGTTGCAACTCTCACTGACAGTCATCAGAGATTTATGCAATTACTTGCTCCTGAGAGATCACCAAAGACAACTTCATTCACGCTGAAAGAAGAACAAAACCAGAAGACCTGCCACAACAGTTATCTGGCTATAAAAGTGAGTTGGAGAGGGGAGGGATATGCGAGAGGAGGGGGGGAAGAAAAGACTCGGAGCAAGATGCAACAAAAAGCAACTCACGTGCCCTTTCAAAATCCCCAGCTTTTTGACTGCATGTGACCACATCCTCTGCAGAGCTTGAGCTGTCTTCATTGTTGCCGGATATAATCTGTGAGGGGATGCCGTACATCCCCGTCTTTTCATCTGTTTCCACCACTCAACGGGGTTATGTAATTCTAATACAATAGTGGCCTACATACTCACACAAATCCTGCCCCCAGTTTCACACAGAAACACATCAAAACCACAGCAGGGAAGTCTACCAGGAGTTTAACTAACTCTCACTTTAAGAGACCCCAGGAAAAAAGCAGTACTGTAGTCTTAGTTTTTTGGTTTTTTGGTTTGTTTGGTTTTTTAAATTGTCAGATCAATATGTAGCAAGTTATTCTTTCAAGCACACAAGGGTTCACCCCACCAGGAACCTCCTTGAAACTTTAAAGAAAAAAAGGCTTAAGAAACACAGTGCAGGTTATTTGAAAATTCATATTCTTACTGTAATATTTTATAGTAAAAATTACCACCCGACTCCATTATCTTGAGGAATGTTGTGGTTTAGCAGCCTCTATCAATCTTAACGATTTAATTGCTGAAGTCCTTATGCAGAAATAACTGCATACACATGAGTAATACCTTCAACTGTACATACAACATTACATATAAACACTTGCAGGCACATGGACTTGGCTGCAACAAGCAAAAAGGGAAAGAGAAACAAAATTATAATAGCCACAAATAACACATACTGCCCCTGCCCTCAAACGTCTAGCAAGATACTTTGTAAGAATGATAAGCTAATCATACCGCCAAACAGATGACTTCATTGGAAAATAGGTCAAGCTATCAGTTCCATCTATGCCGCATGAATGCCGTGAAATTTAAGCCTTAAGCGAACTTTCCCCCCAGACTTTATGTAAGTTTCACAGGCAGTGAACAGAGAGGAACACGTCAAGTTCAGTACACAATGCTAACCAAACCCTCCCCATCTGCAGATTGCATTTTTCATTAGTGGAACGATTTTAACTGCTGAAGAGTAAGAATTCGGACAGCAGTGGAAAATGTGGAGGTTTTGGCAGGGGGTTGGGTTGTTGGTTTTTGTTTGTTTGGTTTTTTTATGTTTTTCCATTTAAAATGAAGACTGAATTCAACATGCTGCGTTTGGATGGTGACTCCATCCCTGCACTAGCCAGCAGAGCCAGGATGAACACAGGCTTGCACCTTCAGGGCTGAGCTGCCGAGGGCGACCACCGTTCAGCCTGCACCAAGGGGGTCCGGGAGAAGCGCACTGACACCAGCCTCTGGCTGGGGCTTCCCACTTCCACAGCATGAGTGTGGATGGAATTACTTTAAGACTGTCGTTAGAGTTTGGTCAAAATAGTTTAGAATCTCCATCAACGTTTCTAAAGAAAAAACTCATTCCTCTGAACAGACTCCCATTCACAGCTTCCAAAATCACGTTTTAAGTTTATCTATGTATTTTTACAAAAACAGCAGGAAGCAGAAACAAATGTAAAGATGTATTTGAAACCTCTCTGTCCCTGTCTTAGCTCTGCTCCTCCTTGCTTCAAACAAAGCTTCAACAGCACTCCAAATAGAGAAATATCAGCAAAAAAAGACTGTGATGACATGGAGAACAAAAATGTTGAAACGTTGTCCATGACATCTAGTGGTTATAACAGCAAAGACTCTTCTTCCTTGGCTTTGGACTGTCTTTCCTCTAAAGGCAAATGAGAGACAGGTGGATTGACTCCAACAAAATTTAAAAGGAACCTGAAAAGAAATTTAAAAAAAATAATCAGGAAGTCCAGAAACATTACTGCAAATTGTCTTGCATAGTCAGAACAGGAGCTGTGATGAGACTGATGAGTTAACAGAAAGATGAAGGCTTTTGCATTTGGATATTTCATTTTGGAGGAAAACAGCTTCTCCAGAGTAGGAATTCCTCTATTTAATTTTTTTAAGAGAGACGGAAAGAAAATATTTTTAATTTTTTTTTTTAAACTATGAAAGAAGCACTGTCCCAGATACTGTCTTTTGACCTTACCTGCACGCCTCTTTACAAAGAGTAAAGGAAACTAAAGCCTAACTTCACCCGCAGCACAAGAGGACAGATGCAAGTACAAGCCTTTCACATTTCACACCTAGTTGACATCTATTATCTACAGACATGTTAAATGGAAACCCTTTTTTGAAAGCAACTTCAACTCCAATGAGAAACACACACATTGGTTCTTTGGGTGAGTCTACCCAGGCAACAAAATGTTGTGAATCATGTGAATCAATGTGAATCATTGAAAACTAAGCATAATGATCTGTTCTATAAACTGTGACTGTGAAAAGAAAAGCAGAGCTCACACAAAACTCAAGGGAGTGACCTCAGAATGTCACAACAAAGCCTTACAGCAGAAGGCAGCATCCCTCCACTCACCCAGGGGAAGAAAGAGCTTCTTTATCCTGGCACAATCTCCCCAACAGAAAAGCTAGCTAGAAGTACTGTCTGTTTTCATCTCTTCCTCTCTAGACAGTGAAGAAAAAAGGGTGTTTCCTGACACATAATCTAGACAAGGCTGTGTAAGTAAGCAGAAGGTAAACCTGAAATGGTCTTGTTGGCTCTGTTATGGAAGTGATGCATGCAAAAAAAGAGGTCCTTCCCCATCCCTATTCCCTTCATCTGCTACTATGGACTTAAGGATAAAAACCTTGAAAGCTGAGTCCTTGTTTTCCCTAAAGACAGACTCCTCTACTGAAAAGGATGAAAAACTTCAAGTTTAATGGAAAGTCACCCACCTGTAAAGGATGGGGACAGAGGCTCTTCTAGCCACTGATAGAAGCAGTCAAGTGGAGGGACTCCAGAGCTGCATCAAGATGTCGGCAGCATACCTGCTCTCAAAGGTCAGGTATATTCTCAGAGGATTCAGAAACTGCCCTCACTGTCACCAGCCTGCATAAAGGCAATTATGACAGACAAAACTGGGTTGAAATGAGAAGCAACCTGTACATCAGCACATGGTGCTAAGGTCCACACCTCCCTCTTCTTCAGCTGCAGGCTGTAGCCTACTAGGCTAGTACAGATGACTATTAAAAGATGATCATGTAACACATGCTGCATATCCAGAGCCTGTCAAGTATTCTTAATTAACATAGTGAAAAATGAAGAGGTACAGGACCTTTACCAGGCTTTTCCCCTGCAGTAAGGAAGGATGCTCAAGCCGCTTTGAAGTAGGACGGCTCTAACTAAAGTGTTTTCATGAAATATCTGCACGTGGTATGGCAGATATTTACTAGGATCTAGGAAGATAAGAAAAACTATTTACCCATGGATCTTTTACAATACAGCCAACATCTCACAAAAAAAGGAGATGTCTTGTTTTCTACCAATGAATGCTCTAATTCAGAGAAGCATTTCCTACTTTGTGTGTAGGCTCCTGCACCAACACAGCGACACCCAGAGGAGCAACAGATCATCCTGAAGAAACAAGATCTCTGAATGGTGAATGGCTTAGATTAAAGGAAGAGAAGAAGTGAGATAAAAAATGGTTTGCAAAAGATATCCACTAGGAGTAACATGCAGTTGCTCTTCAACAAGGCAGAAACTCCCTTTTATTTTTTTCCCCCTCCCTTTTCCCCTCCTGGGGTACCAAAGGCAAAACACACATAAGGGACAACTCCATGTTAAGAGATCATAAATTCTACTTTCACATTTGATTAAAATCAAGATGGTTATATTATCAGGATGCAGGAAGTTTGGGGAAAAAAAAACACCACCTCACACACTGTACAAGTAAGTATACTTCTGCACTGAAATGGCAAGTTTTAAAGGAAAAAAAATTCAAGTAGAAATGAGCTGTGTGGACAGCCCTTTCTTCCCCTTCCCTCTAAGGAAGAATTATCAGTTGGATATAGCCTTTGCTTCCTCCCAGATTACTTGATAAGAACAAATAACTTCCTAAAAGAGCAAAGGTTTTAGGTTTTTTTTTGTAACAAGCATATTCATCATGTATTTATCAGACTTTGTGCAAGAAATATTTTTTCCAAAATGCATTTAGAAGGAGTAGTCTCAAGACAAGTGTTGTCTAAAAAGACTTGTTTAAAGAAAATACAAACTGAGCATAAAGTTTCTAATAATTGGTTCTTCATAGATTTGGTAAGTTGAATGTCATGACAGAAACACAAACTGAACTGTTTTTAATGCCAAAGAAGTGACAATGTCAAAAACTTTTCTTAATCATATTTCACTTAAAATTTACATTTGTCAGTTGCTGTAGTTTGTAAATTCTATCTACAACAGCACTGTCAAAAGCTACAGAAGTACAATATGCCTGTTCCAGGCATTTAATGGCCAATCTTTACTTCTTAAATTGCATGAGAACTTTTAAAACGATCCAAAGAGAACTGTTTACTAGACAATAATCTAAGGGCGTTTTTTTGTTTTAGTTCTCTCAGGAACAGTTTGAATCCAGCATGGCAACAGTGTCCACAGTCATTACTTGACACAGTGCTCAGCACTATTTCACTACAAATTTTGCTTCCAGTTAGCAAAACTACTCCTCCTTAAAAAATACGCAGTGCCAAAACTGTCAGCAGCAGAGCCAGGAGCATACTTCAGGCTTCTTGACTTCAAGTCAAGTAGCCTATCCACTGAAACGTGTTATGCAAGGAAGCAAACACAGATTTGCTCCATTTCTGTCTAACAGAAGTCTCCCTCCCAGAACAGCACCTGTAATGGCAAAAAACAGGGGTCAACCTTCTCCATTGTGGGAGTTTTAGACAGATAAACAGATGGAGAAAAATTCCAGGGTGGCAGAACTTGCATTCATTTCTACCTCTCATTGGACTGTGGCACTCCAAATGCATTCCAGGCTGCAAACTGAACTAGAACCCAGTCCTGTGCAGAACTGAGGAGGTGAAGGGCAACAGCGCCGTTCACCAGACTACTGAGAAGATTAGTTGACAAACACATCTAGGTCTCACTTGCATTGTAGCCTTGTTACTAACATTCGCAGCATAACACTCCAGATTTTCCAGTGCACAGAAATTGTTTAAAAAACAAGCTAAAGAAGATAGGAACAAAGTTGCATACACACAGAAGATCTCCGCTGCTCTGGAGCTTTGAGAAATTGTGTGCTTTTTAATTCAAAATATATCACTTAATCCAGCTTACAGCATTTGTCAATGACAAGTGATGATTACACATAATGAAGGTTATCACACAATCTGCCCATAGTAGCAGTCCCTGCACTAACATCCTTCGAACGGTTCTCAGTGATGAAAGAGCATCCCCAGTCGAAATAACTTTTCCAGAAATCGGTAGGAGTACAGGGAAAAGACACATCAAAATAGAGGCATGGGATTTGACTTTTGCAAATATTTAATTATTCTGCAATTTCAAAAAATAAAGGGAATAAGAAGTAACCTGGACACTGAAAAGAAGCCAGTAAAGAATGTGGCATTTTACTGGATTACTGGGTAAAGCACATAATCTCTGAATAGTTTTATTTGTTTCAACTCTTTATTACAGAAACACTTAAATAAAACTAGGGAGGCTGGTGGGATTGGAATCAACTGTTTTTTCTGGGAATTTTTTACCTGTCCATACCAGTAAGATACTGCCCTAAGAAAACTGTTTCCCATTTATTTAAAGCCAAACATCTACCAATTACATTGAAGACTTTCAGAAAGCAGGACAAGCACTTTGAAAGGAAGAAACAGGAGAATCGGGAGTTTCTTAAAACATTTTGAGTTTGTCACAATTCACTTTAGAAATAGCTAATAAAAATCCAAGTTGGGTTTTTTTGTTTGTTTGTTTGCTATTTCCACTCTCCTCCTGCTCATTTACATGTGGCCCCTTGAATCACACCATTAAGTCTGCTGTTTGGCTCTTCAAAGTAAGCATCAAAAAGCTGCTCATCTTTTCGCACTGGATTACTCTACTGGCATTTCTGTGAGCTGAACTGGCTTGCCAAGGAACAGCTGAATACCAGGAGACGAAGCAGAAGGAATGTTAGAACTCAGCCATCAGATAAATCTTCACCTTCAAGGATGCATCAGGGTAGGAAAGCTAGATTTTATTGAAGAGACAGATTAAATAGATAATCACAGAACCACTTAGGTTTGAAAAGACCTTTAAGATCATCAAGTCCAACCGTAAACCCAACACTGTCCGGTCCACCCCTAAACCATGTCCCTAAGCGCCACATCTACACGTCTTTAAAATACCTCCAGGGATGGTCACTCAACCACTTCCCTGGGAAGCCTGTTCCAATGCTTGACAATCCTTTGGTGAAGAAATTTTTCCCAATGTCCCATCTAAACCTCCCCTGGTGCAACTTGAGGCAGTTTCCTCTTGTCATATCACTTGTTACTTGGGAAGAGAGATTGACACTCACCTGGCTACAGCCTCCTTTCAGGCAGTTGTAGACAGCAATAAGGTCTCCCCTCAGCCTCCTTTTCTCCTGGCTAAACAACCCCAGTTCCCTCAGCTGATTCTAACAGGACTTGTTCTCTAGACCCTCCACCAGCTTCATTGCTCTTCTTCAGACATTCTCCAGCACCTCATTGTCTTTCTTGGAGTGAGGGGCCCAAAACTGAACACAGTATTCAAGGTGGCGCCTCACCAGTGCTGAGTCCAAAGGGACAATCACTTCCCTAGTCCTGCTGGCCACACTATTTCTGATACAAGCCAGAATGCTTTTGGCTTTCTTGGACACTGGGGCACACTGCTGGCTCATATTCAGCTGCTGTCGACCAACACCCCCAGGTCCATTTCCCCCTGAGCATTTTTCCAGCCATTCTTCCCCAAGCCTGTAACACTGCATGGGGTTGTTGTGACCCAGGTGCAGGACCCGGCACTTGGCCTTGTTGACCCTCATACCACTGGCCTTGGCCCATTGATCCATCCTGGACAGACTCCTCTGTAGAGCTTTCCTACCTGCAAGCAGATCAACACTCTCCCCCTACTTGGTGCCGTCTGAAAACTTACTGAGGGTGCACTCAGGCCCCTCGCCCAGATTGTTGATAAAGATATTAAACAGAACCTGCTCCAATACTGAGTCCTGGGGAACACCACTTGTGACTGGCCGTCAACTGGATTTAACTCCATTCACTGCAACTTTTTGGGCCTGTCCATCTAGCCAGGAGCAAGGAAATAAAAGCAACACAGAAAAAAAAAATTTTTAGTGTAAAAGACAGGAAAATGAAAGTTCCTGAATGCCTTTAAGGGTACTTAAGACTATGAGAAAATATATTCTCTCCAGCTTTTAATGCATTTTTGATAATACAACACATTGCTACCCTCATGCATATACTTTACCCTAGCATAACCTGATAGCCACTAATAGGCTGTGTATCTTGTCTGTTTGACGATATTCTAGAAGAAACGTTTATGAAGGCTTTGCAGGTATTAATGTAATAGTAGGATATAATCTGATATATAAATATATTAAGATATATTTATAAAAAATCTATTTCTATATACAGAAACACACTAAATATATCTGCCCCTGTAGCACAGATGAATAGAAAGAAAGCCTGATTCTTTTTCTTCCTCTTGCTGCATATTAAAAAGGCATACAAGCACCAGGAGCTGTACTGCCATCTCCCACTGAGTTTGCAGGGCACTTAGAAGTCTAGAGCAGACCAGCAAAACAAGTAGGGAACCTTGTATTTCAGAAGAAACCCACCACATTTTTGACAAATTATTTTTGCACAATGCAGACAATCCATGCAAGTCAGCAAAACCCAGAGCCGAGATGTGTGCCCAACTCACAGTTAACCCAGAGAGACACTAGGTGGTGCAGTGATGCCACAACTGAGACACACAGCACCTTGCCCTGTAAAAAGGTATTAAATACAGCATTTCTGTTGAGTTTTAGAAATACAACTTCAGGCTATCGCTTTGGCACACATCATGGTATTCTTGCTCTGAAGAACTAGACTCGATATTACACAATAGCTTCATTTATTTGTTTTTCAAACAGGTTGGCATTTGAGTGATTTTCATAAATATAATTTGTATAAGTTAAAAAAATAAATCTCAGACAGGCCTAACATCTTGTTAGGCCAAAACCCGATTTCAAAATTTTCCTTTCAGACTAAAAATGACAGGAAATGCAATGTTAAAACAAGGTGTTAGGTGCTTTCTGTTTTGTTTCTTTAATCTCAAGCACATATCCTATCATCAGTCAAACAGGCTGCTTTTTTTTTTTTTTCAATTCTAGCTTTATTAGGTTTAAGTGCCTTTCCACCACAATTATTTCAAGAATTAATTGGATTGTTTATACAAAAGAAATAAACATGCTCCCCAAGCAGTTTTATGTTCTGGAAAGCGAGAAACATCTGGTACTCCAAAGACAGACCATGAATACTACTAATCAATCCCATCAAGCCACCATGAAAATGCATAGCTGAAAAATTCTAAATGACATTTGAACCAATACTACATGACAGTTACACCTGAAGTTAGAAATGCTACATTTTAGCACTAACAATAAAAAAAAAAGAATCTATAATCCAACATTACATTTTTGGAGTGAAGCTTTTTCTTCCAGGCTACATTTTAACCTGAACATAAGAAGTTTACACTTGCAAAAAGGTACTGATTCTGCTGACACAAAGGTGTAATTTCTCATTACACCAGAAAAGTCAAGCAACACACACACGCTCAGACTGGAATTTTCTAAAATTCATTCCCTTGCATTTCACAGTACTTGTGGTCTCTGCCAGTAAGAAAAACAGTTATTAATTTCAATTTAGTACCCAGAACTTACTTAGGATTTTTCATCTCTATCAAAACTATGTTGGTTACCGAACCACTATATTTTTAATAACTGCCTGTTCCTCTCTAACTGCTGGGAGGAGGTAAATGCAAAATTGGCCACCTGAACTGCTCTGATGGTATGCTACCAGGAGCGGGTCCTTATTTACCATCAGGGTGGGAGGTGGGTTGGAAGGAGAATGGCAAGAAGGGCAAAGCAGCAGTATTTACCCAGCAGACTGTAACAAATTCAGAACACGAAACTGAACATCAATTTACAACCTTCATATGCTATACAAATTAAAAATATACATGCAAAACTTCTAACTTTTCTGGGACGGGGTGGAAGACACGAGAGGAGCAGTTTACACTTGTTACAGCTGAACTCTACTGAGCTTAGATGCATACATATGCATCATCAAAAGCCAGTACAATATCCCATTACAAACTAAACAAAAGCCTATTCAAAACAGGGAGAGAAAAAAAAAGAAACCGATTGTATCCAAAACACGGCTGCAAGATACACAGGTCTTACCTACTGAAAACCTAAAACTCATAAAAATATAGATTAATCTATTTCAGGAGCAAGTTCCCTCCAGTATATTTTGCCCAACTACAGTTCTGTCATTACCCTGGTGAAATTACATTGCAATTGTTCCAGTGCTTTCCCCAACAGGAAGCAACCAATTTTTCAAAATTTGTGAGGGAACAGCTTCAATTGAGATACAAAATTGCCATTTTGGAGGAGAAAACATATCCCATTTCCCTCCTCCCAGAAAAAAGCAAAAAAAATGGTTTAAGTTATTTTATTTTTTAGAAAACAATTTCTCCCTCTGGAAAAGTGACGCTCTGGGAACTAAAATTTTTTTATCCTAAGTTTTCTTCCTTTTCACACATTGCTTCGCAGACGAAAGCCAGATGCTAATTTACTCTCCCATAAGCATTGAAGAAGGTGTTCTAAAGAAAAGAACAAACCTCACCTCTTGGGGCACTGCCTGTGCTCTACCTTGCAATTCCCCTCAACCCCCTCCTGCTTTTTTTTAGTTGAAGATCAAAATTAATCTAGGTAAACGGCTGACAGATCGATTATACTTGTGTATGCAACATATGTATATACACACTGGAAAGTGACAGCGTTTATTTGCCATTTAATTTTCTGAACGGTTTTCCTGGACTTTCACCTTGTGCCGTTAAGTTTTTTTTGTATACACTACAAGAAGATAATGCTACTGAAGGAACACTAAACTTTCAGTCCACCTAATCAACAATAGCTTTAAAGGCTGTCTCTGACTTAACCGCTGCCATTCTCTTTAATTGTCAAACTAAATGCATGAATTTCCAGTCACATTGTTTCTGTACCTTCTGCTCCCTAAAATGCCCCTGCAAATGAAGTCTGAGAATCAAAGTGCCCGATCAGTTTGCCCATAACCTAAATTCAAGAGGACCACTTTTTGGTTAGCATTGGGGCGGGGGGGGGGAAAAGTTTGTTCTGATGTACTTGCAGCATCAGTATTTGATGGGGAGGTAAATTAAACTCATTAGGTGAGCATAATCAATTTCATTATGTTAGATAAACTGAAAAAAAATTTAAGTTAACTGTGAAAGAGATGAGTGCAGCCGCCAGTCCTTAAGCGTCTCATTTCAGAATCAGTTATTCTCTGCAGCCAAAGCACAGCTTTTACTTTTGTAGCACCTTAAAGTTAAAAAAAAAAAAAAAAAGGAAAAAACCAAAGTACCATATTCATTACTTGGTCCAAAGCACCAATTACAATTTTATTCAACTTCAGTGATACACCTTCTGCTACTGTTTTTGAACACTTTGGCTTCCTGCACCTGTACTCAAAGAGCAAACCAAGCAGCAGAAGTGACCAACTCCAGCATCAAGTGACTACTGGTGAGAAACTGCATTTCTGCCATTCCATGGTCATTACAGACTCTGTAATTGCATAAACCTTGTTGCTCAACAACTAGAGCTTCCAAATCTGAGAAAAAACAAGCTGCGTACCTGTCTACTGCTTCCTGTAGCTGGTCTTTAAAAGGACAATTCATTGCTGGGATACAATCCAATCAGGTCAGCATTTATATTTAATCATCCAGTCATAATGCAAGACAATTTAAACAATGGTACGATTGTTAGTTTCTGAGCTTAGTCCCAAACCAAACTAGATTTCCTTTCCCTGTTAAGGTTTCTAGTATCCTTTGTTCTAACTCTATTAATAGAAGAATGATATGCCATATTCTTGGAAGTGTTTTACTTTTGTTCGAGCATTCCTGTGGCAGTAAGATTACACATTGTCACATTAGCTTTCTTTTCTTGGCTGATGGAAATAAACCTGAATATGGTTCTCTATAACATATAAATTTTAATGGTACACTGCACCACATCTAAGACTAAAAGCCCACAAAATTCACACAATACATTGTATTTCATACAACTATCAATGCCGTATCACAAACCTCACAAAACATAAACGTAGATAAATAAAGGTAGATAAAAAAAGCTTCAAATGCATTTAAATGCCCATAACAGTAAGAAACTAATTAAAAATTCTGTTAAAAAAAAAGTTAGAAATTGACAATTCAAAAGATATCAGATCTCTACAAAGTTAAGCTGTTTTTAGCGTGAAGCCATATGTTCAGCATCATTCGGGTACCTGCTACAACAAACAGCTTGATCTATTAGCCAACTCTTAGCAGTTTTCTAGTCACACTAGCCGTACCTCTCTGCACCCCTTTCCCTCTACCACCACCTCCTGCCTTCAAGGTCTTAAGAAACTCACCTCTCCCTGTCAAGATGTCTCAACAGCCTACTCAGTCATGCCAGAAAGCAGTGCTGAAGTTCACCCCTAAACTTTCTTGTGTCCTGCACACATCTAAAATGAAAGCAAACTCTGTTGCAAAAAGGAGTTCAGTAATTTTTCTGTCATCCATACAGTGGGATGCATGGATGCCAAATGCAAATCTGGGGGTTGCATTTGAAGGCTTTAGGTCCATAAATCTTATACTAATACTCATCCCCAGTACATTTGGAAGAAGAGGAAATAAGCAAACAAAACAAAACAAAAAATCACCAAGCCCCTCCCAACATCTCACTTACCATGAGACAGTGGATTAAGCCAGCTGCACCTGCTTCAGTGCAACACATTCAGAATCCCTTTGGTCACAGCAAAGTTTCCTCCTCAGGGCCTCCAAAGGAGTATAATTGCTTTTTCAAACAATAAAACTAAGCATAAACACTCCTCACAGCTCTGAACTTTTCTGGGACTGCACACCCAGCAACCTATCATCCAATTTATATTGCATTGCATTCAGTTGCATTACACTGAAACTCACCATGTACCTGATGACACTGATAAAACACTTTGAGGGAAGAAAGCAACAGAAGGGCAGATAAAAGCAGTAGAATTTGACTATTTTTCATTCCTTCTCCTCAATCCTTTTACAATGGTGTACATGAAGCTGAAGCATACTATGCAGTTGCACTAGCGCATGACTTCGCTGACGTCCAAACGTTGTTATAAAAACATTTCAAACACCCCCAACTTATGTAGAAATTATGTAGTCAACCAATAACCAATGAATCAATACAAGGGGCTGGGGCGTGGTGGTGAAGTAAGCTGCCCTTCTTTAGTATCAAGATAGTAACTTTCACTTGGCTGATTAATTCCCAAAGCACTAATCCAAGTTTATCTGCAGCCATTCTTGCTTCACTTGAAAGGATGCCAACAGAATAATTTGAAACTAGAACCCTCGATGCAATCCTTCTATCAAGTCAACATTTCACATGCATGCACGGTCAATGCAAGGAACTTCAGGCTTCGCTCCAACCATTAAATGAAACTAAACTGACACATCCCTATGAAATAGTGCCATTTCCACTGAACTGCAAACTGAAGTACACAAAGGATAAACTGACCAGAACAAGATCAGTAACAGAACAGATTTTATTCCTCCTTTTACGACTATTAGTCACTTCCATAAGCCACGTGAGGCTTTGAAAAGAACTGGGAAAGAAAAAACAAGAGAATCGTTTTGCATGTGTGGCTAAAAGGAAATTAAACATCTCAGAATCATTAAAGCTTAGAAACGCCTCCATTAAGTTACCACCCAGAGCAAAGCTCACTTTGGTAGCAACTGAAAGTTCATTCCCAACTGAGGTTCGGAATAGAAAAGTTTTCTTCTTGTGGTCTGAGCCACATAAAAGAGCATTATACACTTCAAGGACCTTCTGACACACAAAGCAGAAGGAAACCATTATGAAGTGTTCTGTTTTTTCCCATCTGAAAGAAAAAGAAGTTATATACTTGTGTATAGACAAACAAGCCCTACAAAAAGGTAAGAAAAATTTAATCTCTTTTCAAATAATTGTGATCCAAGAGTTTTAGTCCATCCTTACTGCTGCAGAAGACATTAGGAAGACATACACTGGCTTCCTCAAGGTAAAAGAGGAAAAGAAAGCTTGGAAAAGAAGAGAAAATTAAGTGAAATTATTATAACAGGCAGAGAAGTTAATGAATGAGATTTAATTAATAAAATTCTAGTTTAACACCATAGCAATGTTAAAAATTAAGAAGGCATCATAATCACCTGTCAAACAAAAAGCCACACAGAAAATGACAGAACATACTCAAGGCATCCCCACATATCAGATTAGATCATAAATATTTCACTTACACCAAAGGGACAGCAAAGACTGATGTACCAACAGTACTCTGGTACAGGACTTTTCACATTCTACCAATAGCTTGACAAGCATGTCTGAGGCCCATGACTGAAGATCTCCCCACCTTCTTCCCCTATCTTAACCTATCCTTAAACCTTGTAGGTGCAGCCGGTACTGCACACAAATAGCTAGGGAAGCATAATTGCCAAAGGGGAACTGAGTGCATAGCAGCTATTGGAAATGCCAGTAGGCATCCATCTGCAATCAACACTATGTCTTTAAAAGTCTGACCCCAGGGTTTTTGCAACTTGACCTACTATAACAGGACACCCAGGTAAAGCACATACAAGTATTTGTCAACTGTTAGCAACTGAAAGGGAGTTCCTGCCAAAGTGCTGGGTCAGGAGCAACATCCCTGCTGAACTGCAAGGCTTTCAGGAAACTTTAAATACTAGAAAATAAAAATTTACAGACAAACTGTAACCATTATGCATTCCACAGAAAAAACAATGCAAGTACACAGAAACAGGAGTTCTGATGGCATCCTCTAAGGAACACGCACACACATGCTACTAATCAGCTGTGCTACTGTCATTTCAACTGCTTTAAAAACTTATCAACTTAACACTAAGTAACCAAAACCACTTTTTATTTCTGGAATAAGAGTTACTTAGTAAAACCAAGTAATCAAAGACGTAAGTTGTTTTTCATCCTGTTCTGCAACTTGTAGAAAAGGTTCTAAAACACTGACTGGAGAGAAGAATCCTCAGCCCTGGGCACTAGCGAAACCCACGTTATCCAGCAGATCTTTGCAGTGCTGGAACACAGAAAGAAGAGCAATCAGTGCCAAGCACTGACCCTGGCAGCAAGATGCTCAGTTCAGTCAAAGGCCAACAATTTGCCTCTCACAGCTTTGTTTGTGGAGCCTGGAATGACAGTCTAGCTGGACATCCTGCATTCTCTGCAAAAAGCCCATACTGACTAAGAATCATATGGGGTGAGCATCCAAAATGCTTTCCCATTACAGAATAGGCATGCACGTGCAAGGGAAAGATACAGCAGGCTGAGTACATACATTATTAAGTAACAAATAAATAAATAATGGACAGGTATATCCTTTCTTGTAGCTGTACAGGGAAGCCGGTTTTTTTACAGGATTTTTTTTCTTTTTTGATAGTGTTTTTTTAACAAGAATCATTTATCCAAAATTCAGTTGTGAAACACTAATGCAGTATTGTTAATCAGATCTAGAGACTCCAGCAGCAGAATACATAAAAAGATACTCCTCTGATTATTTAATAGGGCACAACACACGGCACAAACACCTGGGAAGCCGATGACAATCATCTGCCTGCTTAGTTAACTGCTACCACTGTAGGCCTTGAAGGTGCATTTTCATCTTAATTGTATTTTTGAGTTACTGGATAGAGATGCCTAGAGGGTTCATGAAGGCATCTCTCCTGCTGTGTAGTAAGTTAGATGATGTTTTATTCTTAATGCTAAGAATAATTGCATGTATATATTAGTTTCCACTGTATGTTCCAGCTAAGATGCATTCAGGAACACAATTCTGCCTTAAGGCTGGTATTTGCAGTACATGTCTGTCTTATCAGCATGGATCACACAAAATTCCTAGCGAGTTCTTCATTTTGATGGTAAGAAAAATGAAGTTTTAAATACGATTTTAAAATACAAAGTGATTTTAAGTTCATTTACAATTTTAACACAATCATGAATTACAGTATACTATTTGGCTCATATAGCATATACAGTTCGGGTCACTCAACAAAGAGATTCCTGTAGCTTCAGTGATTTCAGTGCCTAAGAAAATACCTCAACTTGCCACTTTCTGTTACGCAAAGGACTCAAAAATGTTTCCAACGTCAGTTGAAGCCTTATTTGACTTACAGTTCTAATAATCACAAGCTGTGAAAAATAGAATTCATAGTATAGTCATAAATTGTATATGGTTTACATAGCTTCATTAATAAAAGAAAGGGGAAACTAGAAATCATAGCTGTAGTATCTCCCCAGATGAATTTTCTGTCTTTTTCTACAAAATAATAAAGAAACTGTTGTCTTTATAAAAGAACCACAACTGTGGTCTTATTAATAACTGTAATATAAGGAATATAACCATTGCAGGACCCCTACTAGCAATTACTCCCTACTTAATTTCAGTATGCATAAGAAACATAGGCTTTCTCACAGTCTCAAACATTAGGCAGGAGGAAAGATCAGCTCTCTTTCTGCTGACAGAGAAGCTGCCACTGAATTCATAGCCCCCATGGCCAACTTCCATACTGCATGGACTCACAGCTGTGAAACAGAAAGAAGCTGCACCCAAACCATTTAATTTCTATTTCTTTACATGAAAGGCAGACCCTAAAACAATTTGAAGAAACCAGATACATTCAATAGAGACCTGACAACCCACACTTTTTATCAAGACAACAGAAGTGTCATCATTAACTTCAAAAGGGCAAGGATTCCATCAATATTGACAAAAGCAAGTCCAAAAAATGTTTAAATGAAGTATGGAACCAATAGCCATGTAAAGCGTACATCTGTAAATACAGGATCTGTAACTACTATAGTTCACACATGCAAAGTCAGGCTTTCTGTCCATCTCAGGTCAATACATTTAAACCTGATCCCCAAGAGACTTGCAAGGCAAGTCACCAGCACGTTATCATGGATATTTATGTTTCTCCCACCAGAACCACAAGCAAACGATAACACCTACTTACTAAATGTACTGCAGCAACAGAAGTGTCAAATACAACGGGATCTGTGTCAAAGAGCTTACAAGATGGATTCAGAAGACAAGAAACAGATGAGTACAGGAGATGAAGAAGATAACAGAACAAGAAGGGTGGGGTAAGAGCAGGACAGTTACCCAGGTCAGCTGCACAACCTTTGCTATTTATTAAAAACAGAGAAACAATCACACACACACCCTCCAGAAAAACCCGCAAACCACCGCAAAACCACACACTCTGGAAATAATCACATAAAAGAAAGTATCATTGGTAGTTCACTGATGTCAAATAAATACTCATAACATGTGCAATGCGGGATATTGGCTAAAACACACAGACTCTGTACACAAAAAGGCCACTTAACAGTACTAACTATTCTACAAGCCACAAAACAAACTATGAGGCATAAGCAAGTTGTGTTTACGGCTTCCATCCCTGGTTTAGCCGGGGTGAGGGGGGTGACTACAGCTAAATGCCGTTTCCCACAGGCCCTCACGCACAGCACACTGCCGCTCCAGCCCCGGCAGGTGCTGCCTGCTACTGCTCGGTGCTTCGCAGCTGCATTGACTGCTGCAGCTCAGCGACAGGAAAACACGTTTCACCATAAAAGTTTGCACCGTCTTTAATAAACCAAACAAGCAAAAAACCCAAAGCAGGGGCCAGGGAGAAGAGGATTTTCTTTTTCAAACATGAGAGTTTGTTTGTCCACACAGAAACGGGGAGGGGGGATTTTCGGTTAAAGCACTGACCTGCACCCTGAGCACAAGTGGTGCTTATAAATACAGAATCACGTCCTGCCTGCCGGCGTTCGAGACACGGGGCCGGCCCTACAGAGCGGCGAGGCCGGGCACCTGAACGCCCCTCTGCGCCCGCCGCCCGCCCGCTCCCCGCTCCGCTGTGAGCAACAGGGGCTCCCCACCAACCCCGGCTCCAGCAGTGCCACCGGCCCGCCCCGGCCGGCGGCGACGACGAGCGGCGCAAACCTGCCGCAGCCCCGCACCAAGCGGCGGCCCCCCACCCCCCACCCCCCTTCTCCCTCACAGGAGCGGCCTCCCCGCCTCAGCGGGCGGGTGGTCCCGGCCTGGCTCGGAGGCGGCGGACGCAAGTAAGTTTAAACCAGCCGCTCGCACCTGTTAAGGTACTCGTTACGGAGAGACGCAGCCTTCTCTCACGGTGCCATGGACACCCCCGACCCCGTCGCCGAGCCTCTGCCTCCGGCCGCGGCGAGGGTCCCGGCCGGGGGGACACTACCACGGCCGGGGCGAGGGGGAGGGGGGTGTGTCGGCAGCAGGGTCAGCGCGGTGGGCGAGGGGGAGGCTACCGACCTGCTCCGCCCCCCCCGCGGGCTCCCGTGGTTCGCTCCCGGCGGAGCCCTGCGTCGCTCCCATGGTAACATCGCCGGCCCCGCCGGGCGCTAGCGCTCGGATCCGCCCGCCCCGGGCATACGGCTCCCCCGCCTCGGCACCGCTGCCCGGCAAGGGCCGGAGGAAACCGGTCCGGCCGCTGGCCGGCGGGGGCGGCCGGAGCCCGCCGGGGACAAAGGCGGCACTGAGGAGCCCGCCACAGAGCGACTTTGTACCGCCGGGGCCCGGCCGGCCTCCGCCGCCAGCCAATCAAGCCTGCAAACGCCTCCAGGAGGCGAAGAAACGTTTTCATTCTCCCTGGGAAGAAAAGAATTGTTATTCTCCGTTTACAAAAATATTTCTTGTATTCTCGCCCTTGGCAGTGGCCAGGAGCTGACGCCTGTCACGGGGCAAAGGGGAGAGGGTGGGCCTGGCGCTCCAAGCCTGGGCAGCGTTTCTGAGGCCAGGCTTTTCGGATGGTATCCACAGCCTAATGGCTTTGCCAGACAGAAACGCACTACCCCTTTCTACCTTTTTCTGTTGGTAGGCGTTTGTAGAAGGGCACAGATTTGAGAGCCTTCACCCACCTGATGGATTCCCCAAGTCCGCAGGGTCGGTCAGGTTTCCTTCCCACCAGTCCTGTCTTCCCACCTTCCACATCAGTCTCAAAGTCAACACTGCTGCTATTAATTCTGAGGCTGAATTGCTTGGTTTCAAGGCTGTAATTACATATTTTTAAAAAGCATGTTCTTGAGGTAACAGTATTCTCAAGAGCTTGCAAAAATGACTAGTCACTAAAGACACAAAGGAGGGGAAGATGGGCAGAAGTTCAACCACACTTTCAAACAGAAAAAAAAGATTTCTTTCTCAGTGCTACTGTCTTCCTGGAGTTATATTATTTTGTGTGGATGAGTCAATACTTGAATCAACTCTCGGAAGGAAGAAATTAAGAATGAGGGCAAACTGTAAGAGAAGAGCTTTCTTAAGCCAATGCTTTAAAAAAGGAATGCAAACAGCATGTTACTTTGTATGGCCTACCCTCAAATTTGGAGAGAAAAAGGCAGAAAAAATGCCAAAGCATGAACTTTGCTCTCCTTTCATCTGGTCCCTCCGCTCAGTTTTACAAGCGAGCAATGCTATCCAACTTTTGTTGCAACACTAGCAGTCTGGTACGTGACCAAAGTCAAGACTAGGAAAAATGAAGCGCAGGGGGCCAGGCTCCTCACCCACATGGGGGTTCTGTGATAGCATCTGGCATCAAGAATTTCTCGATGTGACACACAGCAGGGCAAGGCAAAACAGCTGCCACTCTCTGCACCGCTGAGCTTTTCTGCACGTCTCTGCAATCTGGAGGCAGCTTTCCCAAGAACTAGCACTGGCTGGCAACATCGGCATAAGATATTATGCCATGGCATCAGCAGAGAAAGCCACTGTACAATACTTATCTCCTTGAAATGACAAGACGCAATGAAAACACCACGAGCTGGTTTTTGCAATGAAGGATATGGTAGGATTTTTGCTGCAGACAACTATGTAGTTTTAGAAGCAAGATCAATTTTTATTTCTAGCCTGATGGCCATACACTTTTTCAAAGACAGCAGTTGTCACACATAAGGTGGGACAGGGAAAGGAAAAGCCACTACATCCCTGTGACTGCAGTCTCTTTAACACACATATCAAGTTCGTGGCGGCAGAAAGCAGAGCACCAGCCTCCCACAGCTGCCTCCATCCACACAGGCTCTGGCAGCAGATGAAGAGCTAGCACTCCCAATTACCCCACCAGAGACAGCCCTGTTGGTGAGTGCAGGCAGTGCCAGCCAGAGCAATGCTAAAGGTCCGCCTATCCTGTCCGAGGCCAAGGATTACTTCTTGGTTCCAGACAAAAGCTGCAGCTTGGCCTAAAGCCTCGTTTTGGCATGTTATGTGACTTTATCAAAGCCACACGGTGTTATCACAAACAGTGGGGATATCACGCTATACTTCCCTGAGTTGTAGGGCAGCAACCAAGGTTAACACACTTAGCTAGCCTGAGGTAAGTGCAACACAGACAGAGGAACCGACCACAGTTATGCAAGCAAAATAGGCTGGTTTTCAATCCCTTACCACAAATCATCATGTGGGAAGGGCCTATCAGTTTGTGCCCGTTCAGTTTCCTGCAATAACAGATGGAAAGCAATCCATTGGGGCTTATCAAAATATTTCCCATGTTTTTCCATAAAATTTCTCACTTGTACAAGTACAGCAGACACATATCTTTTCCTGCTTTCTTATTTCTTTTCTCAAACCAAACAGCTACTCTGCCACAACAGGCAGATAAATCACCCCATGCCAGCCTGCAAATGTGAACAGTAAGTGACCTCTAGCGCTCATGCCCCAGCTAGAGCTTGGCCAAGTGCCCAGATGCCTACACTGATGGCATGGACTGATGTAACTATCAACATAATCACAATTTATAAGTTATTTATCCTGCAATTCAACCACAGAGAACAGACTTTCGGGCCTTCCTGGGTACTTCCTGCCCTTTGTCAGACCTATCCTCCCAAGGTGGATATGATGCCACCTAAACCAAAAATGGAAGGATACAAGATAGTGTAACCAGTGACAAGAGCTGCAGAAACTCCGGCACCATAAGTTCCTGCCTGCTGTGGCAGGAAAAGGGAGAACAGGTACTTCAAGCACCCAATTCACCGAACAGGTGAACTGTCCTCCACTGGAGGCCAGCATCCCCATTCTCTTCCCTTGAAAGCTGAAGGAAAACAAACCCAACCCCCTAAACTGCAGCTCAAAGCGGCCCATCTTTAAGTGTATAATTAGATATAACTTCTCCTCCAGAGTCAGCTTCTCTTAAACACCACAAGACTCTGTTGTAGGTCACAAGGGACTATATAGGAGACCTACAAACTAGCCAAAACTGACCTGGGACAGCAGGTGACCCAGCAAAATGGTCTCATCTGCCTATGCAGGTTTCTGCGCACAGTGTTTGGAGGCATGGCTGCATGCACTTTTCAGCCCTTGTCTCCCTTTGAAACGGGAGGTGCAGGTACAGTTGTAGTCAGTCCTTGAAGGGATACTGCATCATGAAGAGCAAAGGTGGGTACCAACACCATGTCAAAATTACATGAATTAGGCTATAAACATGCAGCTCTGTTCTCTGCAGTGCTTAGGACCAGCTATTCTGCATGTGCAGTAACTATTCAAAGCAGTCCCGTGAGTAGGGTATTTCACGAACTGTTACGTAGGTGTGTAGATATTTTAAAATTAACTTCCATGGAAAGATTAATTGCTATTAACTCTGAGAAACATGCAAATAACTTCTAGTGATCACATTTCCCATTGAGATTTTCAGTTTAAGTAATCAAGGCAGACATTGTTTGCCTACAATCAGATTGAATCTATGGTTTCTGTAGCACTAGTTTAGATAGATCGCTTGCTGTAGCTTGAGTCATGTAAAACCTAGGACGTGTTCCATAAATTATCTAATGCTACTGTGAATGAAGCAGTTGTGCTGCTTCCAGCATGAGCAGAGGGAACACCCATTTAACACTACACTACAGGATGCAAATTTAAAACAAGCAGCTGCCTCTCAAAGTTACTCCTGCCAACCAAGTAAGGCTATTCGGCAACTGGCCTGCAGCAACCAAGACTGGTTACCATGTTGTGATTCAGGTTCTCTCCGCCACTTCTCCACCATCAAGCCTTTCACCTGTCCCCTCTGACAATCAGGTTTTTTTTTCTTTTTTTCTTTTTTCAAGTGTTAAAATTCAACACTTGGTAGTGCTACTAGACAGCACAGCAAACAGGCAACCTCCTTGAAGAAATGGGAACCAATCTCAGCATGACATATTGGGAATGTAGGCTGCTAGTCCAGTTGTTGAACTGTCCGAACAGAGATGTTAGTCCTGCTTTTGTTTTTAAGCAAGGGTTCATGATCTTCTGATGAAAGGCACTGTAGAAGTTTCTAAAAATATCACGTTGCCAAACAACCTTTCCCTCCTCCCTTCCAGGCAATCTCTTTACACTGCTGTTTGTCATCAGCCTGCAAAATCACACAAATCAGTCAGCCCAGTCCTACTTAAATGATTCATAAATCCAATTACGTCTGATTCTTTATATAGTAAGCTGGTCCCTAACAGATTCAACCTTCAGGATTAAAGGATGCGTAGGTAGCTGACCTCTGACTCTCAAACTGCTCAGGACCTACATATGGTTCAAACATGCAGCTCTACACTAGGGTTACATCACATATATGGCACAGTAATCTTAATCTCTATCTTGAGGGGACTGGAGAAGAGAAGCCATGAATGCTATCTTGGCACTCGTTACCATGTCCAGAAGTGAATCCAATGGAGGGCCACCAAGATTGTGGTTGCTGAAGCACTGGCCCTGCAAGAGGAGGCTGTGGCAGCAGGGCTTGTTGAACCTGGAGGAAGGATGTCTTTGGGACACCTAACAGCAGCCCATTGGTGCTGATGGGAGGAGACTGAAGAGATGCAGCTGGTTCTTAACGGTCTTAACAGTCGTGCGTGGTGGGAAGATAGGAGATGATGGGCAAAAGTTCAAACAAGAGAGGTTCAGATGAATATAAGGAGAAAAAGTTTGCCCTATGAGGGCAGCGAAGCCATGGACCCAGCGCACAGAGAGGTTGTACCATTTCTGCCCTTGGAGGTTTTCAAACCCCAGCTGGGTAAAACCCCAGGCAACCTGTTCTGATCTCACAGCTGACCCTGTTTTGGGCAAGAGGTTGGGTTAGAAGCCTCCTGAGGTCCCCTTCCACTGGAATTAGCCTATCATTCCTGGACTACTACATGACTTAAGTGCCAGATTAAAGCACAGTGATGTGTTCATTATCCTGCCCCTTGTCTCCCCTTCCAAAATGCAGCTTGTGATTACATAGCATAAAGATTTTGGCACGCAGCTTTCAGAGTGCAGCACCTTGGCTGTCTCTAGTCTAATGTAAGGACACTAGTGTATAGCACAGCTATACACACTTTCCAGGTTTCAAAGCAGCAGTTCCAAGGCTGTTATTTCAGAAAGCACAGATGTCCCTGGAATAAACACAAAGCCCAACATAAACAGCATCCCACACTTCATACATACTTTTTCTGGGGTAATCAACAGTACAAAATCCTCTGTGGCTCACCTCACTGCCTATTTTGACCTTCTCTTGGTAAGGATGGTTTTTTTTTTGTTAAAGGTTGGTTTTTTTGGTTTTGTTTGGGTTTTGTTTTTTAATCTAGACATACAGATTTACCTACATACTTCAACAGAATTAAAAACACGTAGGTAAAGATTTAGAGCAAGAAGCAGCACTATTCTAAGCCAATTATAAACTCAATTTCAAGTTCACAAGAAATAAAAAAGTACTATCACAAACACTGTTATGTGCTGAACAACTAGTAACAGCACTAGAGATATTAACAGTAGGAAATACAGTAATATAGTATATTTTTCTCAACATTTTTGAAATATTAGTCATCAGTTCTACTAGATCTTACACATCACTGGTTTATTCTGCTAAAAGCAGATGTAACTATCAACGAGACCGCTTGTTTTGTTTATTGCCACATCTTTGCAAAGAATATGCGAATTAGAAAATACAAGTGTATAGCACGTTTCACAGGATAGATAAAAAGCAGCATGAGATTATACTTGTTTTAATTGACTATTATCAAACACCTCTGTAGAGTTGTGAGAATGAAGAAATACAGTCTACTTACTCTAAACACATTTGCATCTGTGAAATGTTTTCAGCTACACTGCAGTGTTTTGAAAACTACGCTGGTAAGTAAGGCAAACAAAAAAAAAATAGGGTGACCTATTACCAGAGAACAAACCAGGGACTTAACAGTGACTCTACCCAAACTCCCACACCCCCCTTCCTCTATGGACTATGCAAATCGAAGCAACTTTCTTTGGCATAAACACTTTGACCTCTATTAATTTAAGAAGCTACAAAAGCTAGTACTGTTTTTCTAAAGAATGAAATAACAAATTAGTTTAAACAGACCCAAACCACACAAGCATGTACTGTTTTTCTCCTCAAACACCATACAGAAGTGTGTATCAATGCTTGAAAGGAAATCTCTCCCCCACCCCCCAACTTGTTCATCTTAAACAGAAGGCACCACATTGAGCACATTCTGTTTGAACATTCATTTTGTTTACATCTCATTTCCTTCCTCTCTTCTCCATGCTTCTTGACTACTCCTTGCAAGGCTGTGAAACAACCCTCTGCTCGTAGCAATTTATTTGCCTTCCCTCACTAGAAGTCAAGCCCTACAACATCAAAAACTTTACCATAGTAATTAACTGTTGAGGCTCAAATTAATTAAGACAACACAGTAAAGAAAACAAAGATCCCATTCTCATGGAGATCATCATACTTATTAAGAACAAGCGAAAGAATATGCAGAATGCATAAGACGTAACATACTAACATAACAAAACTTTGTTAATTATTTTTTTCAGATACAGAGGTTAATTTAAAAAACAAAGCTCCAGACAGCAGTTCTTCAGCCAAGTTAGTCCTTTACAGTGCTAAAACTATGCTTCAAAGCTCTGCCTCTCCCCATCCTATTTATACTGGCAAACCTCCTGCTGACGAGCTCATTAAGAAACAAAGCAGTTCTGCTGCCCTATTCACTAACAGCAAGATCCCAGCTAGGGTACTGTGCTCACTTTTGGGTGCTGTTTTTTAGGAAGGAATGAAATAAGCTGGCGAGAGTCCAAGGGAGAATAGTGAGAACAATCATCAGGGTGAAAGCAGATAGACACAGCCACCAGTCATTCACTGGTCAGTTCCACAGCTCCTGGGAGCCCACAGGCAAGGTGGCTGGATGCATCTTCTGAGGGACCTTTCTATAGTGGATACGTGGTTCTGGAGTTTCTTTCAATAGGAGTTGGGTTTTCAAGTATCCACATTCCCTGCTGTAAGGTTTGCATACCATACCATATCCGTGGAACTTTTTTTTTTTTTTATTTGAGGAAAATGGTAGAGTCTCCTGGAGACCTTCAACTGGGACATTCCTGCCTAGCTACTCTTCACTGATATTCTAGTATCATATTTTCCCACACACAGCACCCTAAGTGAACAGAGCTTTCTTGTTTGTTATTTGATAGAATGCCAACCTTTTTTTTTCTTCCCCCTCTTTCTATCATATCTTCAGAGTCTTATTAACTAGCATCCTCTCCCCTCACTCCCAGAACATTAAACTAACAGATGAACGGCTTTGGTCAAGTACATCACAAACCAGAAAGACAGAACAACTGATAACCACATTTCCAAGTAAATTACTAAAGCAGCAATGGCTAATCATCTCTCAAGAATAAAAGATAAGTCAATTACAGTTTTGCAACACTCCAGCATAAAAACCTTCTGGTCTCTTAAAATTGTCATCTGTTAATGACTTAAAAAAATAAGCCAAGCGTGTTTGATCAACACATGAAACTAAGGACACATTTTATGTTCTCTCTGGAAGCACTTGAGAAAAGGTTTCAAAAGCAAGGTTAAGATGCCAAAAGGATTATATTTACCTTAATGATGTACTCTAAGAAAATATGCAGCAAAACAACTCCCCCTGTGTGTGGCTATTCTGTTTCCCAGGACTCTACTGAGTCACAAAGCAATTCCCATTAATATTACCCTCCATGCTCAAAGTAATTTATTTATCCCCAAACCCATGCTAAATATTTATATTTGCTGAAGACATCACCATAGATTAAATCCACTCTTTACCAATGTTTAGCTAAGAGATGAACTAGTACAGGCCTGTGCATTACTATTTGCATAACTTTAGCAGAATATTGAGTTCATTGCAGAAGTCTCTCCTCTTCTGGAGGCCTGTTGTACATCATCAAGCTTTCAGGAAATGCACACGTCCTTGTTCTAAGTTGCTTCAGGAATCCAAAAGAACCAGCTCTGATTTCAACATACTCTGTTAAGTACAGTTTCTCAAAACTTCTTAAAAACATAGCTAAAAGAATGAATGTTATAGCTAGCACATGGCAAGAATATGTCATTTAAACTAATGGCCCATTCTAATTGTTGGAACTTGACGAGTACCTTGTGAGGAACGACGATTTTTGAGTATCTCTGTCTACTTGCTGTGAGATGCTTTGGGCTTGATGTGCAGCTGTGCTCCCAGTCCCACTCACAAGGAGATGGCAGTGCAGCAGTTTGCTCCCTGAAAAACAAAGTTTCATTTAAGTTATACATATAAGAGTGACTGTGAAGCTTGGGACACTGAAGTCCTAGAGATAAAGAGATTATAAAATACATTTCCCTGGTTAGCTTGGCATGCTTTAGCTTCCCGGGCAATCAAGTGGAAACAGTGCTTGAATAAAGCAGATATTCAGCAATATTTACACTTGCAGCAACACTGCACACTTCAATTCAAGCGCTGCCCCTCATCAGGCATCCACGCCAGCCTGCACATAAGGCAACAATGCATTTTTGCCAATTAAATAGGGTACAGACAGGAAGCGTGCTTATATTCCCTTTGTTTCACTGGTCCTCTCCACAAGGGATCTTTTGGTTTAATTTAGTCTTAGTCTGATACCTTAGTTTGCACGAGACTGTACAAATTTAAACTAGTAAGAGCACTGTATCTTGACCATAACCTCAACAATAACGATCAGATACATGCACCCTAGCGAATTCAATTGGTAACTTAGTAACTCCATTTGCCAAATGATAGATAAGAAACAATTCCTAATGTCATTTTCTACTCCTTCCCCCACTCCACAGACCTAAGCTACCCCTCTTCTGCATCAGCAGTATGTTAGCTTCCATTCAGCATCCCCGTCAAAGGGCTTCTCCTCTCCCCAGCTGCTTGCCCTTGATTACCCTCTGTAGGAAAAAAGAAAATGAATGGTTTAACCAAGATGAAGGAGGAACTTTTGACAGAAATAGAAACAGAAGCTAGTTGTTAGGGTTTGTTAGTTGGGTTTTGTTTTTAGAAGAAAACCAATCAACATCTTGATCATCTTAATTTGTCTCAAAGAGCATCTTTCCAAAGTGTTCCATCTTCAAAGAAGGATATAGCCACACTTCCCTAGAAGAGTATCTTATCCCTACTTGTAACAGGTTTGGGTTTGTTTGGTTGTTTGTTTTTTTTCCTCTCCAATGTATACTTTTTTTTTTTTAATTCTGGTTAATAGTCCATTAGCCATTTCTGGATAGCAGGAGAGCCGTATGAAAGAGACACTGAAAGAATCAGGTTGAGAGAGTTGGGGTTGTTCAGCCTGGAGAAGAGAAGGCTCCAGGGAGACATTAGAGCAGCCTTCCAGTACCTAAAGGAAGCCTGCAGGAAAGATGGGGAGGGACTCTTTATCAGGGAGTGTAGTGATAGGATGAAGGGTAACGGTTTTAAACTGAAAGAGGGGAGATTTAGATTAGATATTAGGAAGAAATTCTTTACTGTGAGGGTGGTGAGGCACAGGAACAGGTTGCCCAGGGAAGTTGTGGATGCCCCATCCCTGGTGGTGTTCAAGGCCAGGCTGGATGGGGCTTTGAGCAGCCTGGTCCAGTGGGAGGTGTCCCTGCCCATGGCAAGGGGGTTGGAACTAGGTGATCTTTGAGGTCCCTTACAATTCTAACCATGCTATGACTCTGAATTCTGCAGAACTTCCCCAATTACCTAAAAGTCTACCCCGCATTTTATTGATGTGTCTTGTATGTCGTACCCCCTTCTTCCTGAGCACAATCATAATGAGGCCCCAGGTTCAAAAAAAGCGAACTTCAAACTTCTAAGGTAATTTTAAAAATGCATTTAGTCTCTGATAAACTTCTCAGAAACTTCAAAAATGCAAGCACCTGCCAGACATCACGTTATGAAACTACAAGTTCCTTTTCCCTCTCTGTTTTATATCAAGACATGATTTCAGAAGTCATAGAACAAAGGGATGCTGCTCTTCAGTGATCACGGAAGCTCATATTAAGCAAGAGCTATGCTGTGCATAATGAATAAACATAGAATCATAGAATAATAGGGTTGGAATAAGCTTTATTGTTTCAGGCTGTGCACAGAATACTATTTTAGAGGATGCAGGAAAGTTACACGAGCAAGCTAAACCGAAATCACCACCGCTGTAAGCATTTTGCCTATGTGCAAAGATGCCAGAAGTTATAAAAATCCGTCTGTCACAAAAATCACATCATTATTCCAAGCAAAAATGGAGGTAGAACAACATACTTTACAATGACTTTGATATGGAAATGTAAATGAATGACTTAGCAAAATAACGAATCTGCCCCACTTTTTTTTTTTTGCACACCTTAATCTGGGTTTTTAATCAGGATTTTCACAACTTTCAAGTCATGGCACTGCAGCTGGCATCACACTCTAATGCTATTTTTTATTTTAGGAAATGAGTAAGAGAAATGAAGGAAGTATTTGAGTTAAGCATGCACCTGAATTTGTGCAGCAAAGAGATGACGGATGAGGACCTATGTATCCTACATTCAGTATTAGGTTTTAGAAACTGTCTCATTATGGTTTGGTTTTTCCCTATGCACACAAACACCCACTTTTAAAACACCTTTTTTATATGAACGTGACAGGGTATCTCTAGAATTTGAGTGATAAGCAGATGTTAGAAAAGTGAGTTTTTAGTTTGCTTATTCCAGTTCTATGGAATAAGCAGTCTGCAGGTACAAAAAAGAGCACTTTTTTCTTCAACTCACAGTTCACTCTGCCGCAATTGCTCATTACCAACCTTTAGTTCCCTCAAAGTTTTAATGAAAACATAAAAGGGATCCCTATTACAATCCAATGACAACAGCTTTTCTGCTTTTGTGAAACTTGTTGGAATGGCAAATCCAAACATAACTCAAATACATCTTAACCAGTTTGGAATTCCAAGCGTGTACAACAATCGCACCAACTAAACCTCTCCCTGAAAGGAGGGAGATGCCCGATTAAGCATGCTGGAAATAAAAACAAATATTAACCCAGTAGTGTTTTTTGCACTTTGATACTGACTAATACTCAGTAGGAGAGGAAAGCCAAGCAGTCCCAGTTACAAAACAAAAAATAACGGCTACTAGAGTTAGCGACTTTCATTTTTAGACAGCTTGTTTCAAGCTGTGACCCTGGCCAAGCAAACCTACTTGAAAACAAAGAGGAATTTTTGCAAGAATGCAGCATTACTTTCCAACACAGCTCCTCAGAGTATCAATAGCAATCATGTACTGTTTTATCGACACATAAAGAGTGGCTGCAAAATTCAAAGACATTGGCATGTAGATAATTTACATGAAACAATCAAAGGAAGTCACAGTCTAGGACACTCCACTGTCCTGTGTAAAAATATATTGTACTAAGAACCCCTTTTAGTGGCCAGATTTTTAGCAAAAAGCCTTACAAGCACTCATTAACACGATACCAGAAACTTAAGACCAACCTGAAGAATACTTGCATTGATAAGAGGCTGGAAAAGGTTGGCATCAGCATATTTTCTAGACTAGTTTTTGGTGATGCAACTAAAAAAAAATAAATCATATGGTGCACTGTATTTTAATTGCTTTTACTGTTGCTACTGCCATTAGAGGAAGCGCTTGTGGAAAAACCACAGGACAAGTCTAAGTTAGGTCACAGCCAAACAGTCACAGTTTTACTCCAAGCGTTTCTTTGAAGTCGTGCTTACACAAAACTACTCCAAACCAGTAGAAACATATTAATTGGTCTTGAACAAAAGCCTCTCACATTTTGTACTCCTCTGCAACGTCTGAAACAATGTGGCAGGATTCTAATGTATAACAACAATAGGAGACACGAGAAGGACTGTGAAGACACCCATCCATCGATGCTACTCGTATAGGGTAAGGCATTGTTTTTCTCTCCCACCTTACACCGTAAGTTTTTGAGGGAAACAGTTATGAACAGAAAGAATTTTCCGAAGCCTAATACTCCAGTTGTGTGGTACAAGAAAGCACTCTGTATTGTTTTTAACAAAACCAGAATGCTCAATATTTCACATTTTGAACATTAATAACCTTAATTGACTTCTCTTTTAAGAACTAAGATTTTCCTACAGGGAAACAGTACTCCTAAGTATGAAGAACTCTTGCTTCCTAGCAGAGAAGGAGAGTTGCACACAGAGAGAAAAGTGTTTTCCACCTTTAGAAGTTGCTGGTTCTCTCATGGATAAAACTAAAATATGTGTGTTTTTAAGTGTGGGAGAGGTGGAACGCAAACATACACACATCAGGTTAGTAGTAAGCAATAAACACAAAACAATAATTTAATTTTCATTCTGGTGAGTATACATCTGTTTACCCTTTCTGTTATTCAGCAAACTCCTGATTTAGAAATAACCCTTCTCCTACTTACTCTACTAGCCAAGGACAAGAAGTACACAGAAATCTCTAATGAAACCACAAAGTTTAACTACAACTGCAGAAGATATACGATTTGGAAGGTACAAAAACAGATTACCTGTTTTACAGATGACTCTCCTCTTTTCTGATAACAAGTTTTAAAAACTGCATGATTCAAGGTGAGCACAGGTTTTCTCATAGTTACTCACTGGTTACTTTTTAACACTTACCCTGGATGTTGCCACAGATTTGCATGTCTACCCTCAGGAAGCAGCTCCCTCTTGTTAAGGGGAGTAATACCTATCGCTGCTTCTAAAATAGTAATGTATTTCTTGTACCGCATCCTGCCTCACTCAAGAGTTCCACCACGCTAAGTTATCATCCGAACGCAGATGCTGCAACTGAAGTCATCTTCACTTCACTTATCTGCCTCTTCACTTATTTGAGCTGCTGCTTTTCAAAACATGCTGCAAGTTTGAAGCATAAAAATAATGCTTTTTCCCCTCTCCCAGGCTTGGAGAGTTTGCAGGAGAGAGAAACCAAAGAAAAACTCCTGCCAGATTCCCCTGAAACGTCATTGTTACATAATTCGATCTTTGAATAAGACACTAATGAAAATGATTGAAGAGACAATCACGGTTCTAAGCCTGGCCGGATAATGCACACTCTCCAATTGACTAATCCTTTGCTAAATCTCTGCTGTCTATAATCTTTCAAGTACTAATGGAGCACTAGGTAACTCCTCTTGTCAAATCCATCCACGGAATAAGAGAGAACTGCACAGAAAACTTGAGACTGTTTTAGACACTGTGACAGACAAAAATAGCTGTTGCTTCAACTTTTCTTCTCAGGACCAGAAAGCTCTATACATTGGAAGTGTTACAAGGGATTTATCTGATCTGTTCAGAAAAGGCATGGAGAAACATTTCCTTACGTGACTTGTACGGAATTAGGCAAGCTAAAGACTCCCATTATGATACCTACTACTCATTCAAATGAGCCTCACACAATGCCAGAAGCCACTTTCCATGTCAGAATTGTTCTAGCCATGAGGTAAGTAACTGTGCGTGCCAAAGACCTCAGGTACTAACTACAAAGGTGGAGACAGATGTACCTGCTGAAGTAACAGTGCTGCAGCACTTCCAGAATGTCACTATCAAATTGCAATATTGAGAGAGACGTACTTGATTGCAAAATGACTAACTAAGGAAGCGTTGTAACGCTACTTAAATACTAAGATAAGAATGTTTTATATATAATTATATGTATTATATAAACATTATGTACTTATGCAGTAATGTAGATAAAAATGTAAAAAGAACAGATGGGACAGGAATACTGAAGACTTCAGCCACAACTCCCTCTGTAAACTGCGCATTTTAGTTATTCCCTAGTATTAGTAGACATGGCTATATTTCTTTTGGGGTGACGTCATATTGCATGCTACTTATTTGGAAACTGCTAAGATAAAAACCACAAGCTTTCATTACTTCCACTGTAAGATATTCAGCTCTTAAAAACAAGATGCGTATAACCATTGCCAGGTCCTGTATTACTTACAATCCTGTGTTACCTGTATTTGGTGTTTAATATTCAGACAGATTTGTAGGTTCTGTTAACACATGCACACACTGAACTCTCTCTAGTTATTACTAAATAGTAATCTGTGGGACTGATCTTAGAAGAGCAAAATAAAATTAAGCATTTTTTAGATTCAAGGAGTACCACTACAAACAACTGTCAGAGGGAAGAATTTAGTTTTCACCTACCTAATTGCATGCTGATATGTAAGGAACATGCAGTCTGAAAATGTGATGTATTAAGAAAATTAATTAATATATTAAAACCACAGGAGTGAAATTAAGCAAAGAATTAACATCTCCAGGTCTTAACTACAACTTCAAACACCCGTATACAAAGTATTAAAAAGCTTAGGAAAGCCAAGTACTACTAGAAGTCTGCAAGCACAGCTAACATCATTAGACTTGCATGCATCCTGAGTCCTGGTAGCTTTGGCAGCTCTATTGCAAAGGCAGTACAGACTAGGAAAAGACAAGATAAGAAGTGGCAGTTTTTTAACCATTCCAGTTTTTAAGAACCTTCTGACTGCAGTAGTCCATGACAACATTCAATTTTACTTAAACACAGAAACATTTTGATAAAATCCAGTTTTTCATCAAAGTCGGTTTTGTTAGCAACATCAGTATTACCACAAGTTCTCCTAAGAAGTTTTGGTACTTCTTTCTGTGTCCTCCCTTAACGCTTTTTTTTTTTTTTAACCCTAAATTTTCCCCTTAGACATCTAAGGAACAGCTCTTAACAAAAACTTCCCAAAAGTACTTCTTAAAGCCAGTGTCCTATGCAAAGTCTAAAAAAAATTTAGTGTAGCTCTGGTCCATCTTTTGTCTCTTTGGACAAAGGCAATTAATTCTGACTAGAAAACATGCTCCACAACTACACATTGCACACAGAGAAGCCAAGCTCATGCCATAAGCACAAGTTACTCCCAAGTACTGCTTTTGGCTAAATGGTTCATGAAATCTCTGGATATCTAGAGGGAGTAAGACTGAGTCACAGTTTATCAACTTCCTTCAACTTTATTTGAAAGCAGAAACTCAGAGCTGCTCGCACATCCATTGTTTGTGAAGGATGGCTTTTGCAGAGCAAACAAAAGGTCTAAAACATACCTTCATCCATTGTTTCCTGTTGGGGAGTTATCATCCACTCCCCTTCTTCTGGCTTTGTATTTTTTCAGGAAGAATGAACACCAAGTTCTATTGGAAAGAACACAGCGCATTTTTCCTAACTGGGAACACACAAGTGAACAAACATAATCTAAGAATTAAGTTGTTAAGAAAAATATTTGTGTCAATTTCAGGAACTCATGTTCCTCAGCCATATCCAAAAAGATAACAGCAAGAAACCGCCTTGCAGTTCACCTAAAAATATTCTTTGTTTATGCACTGTAGTTGCATTCTCTGCTAACCTCCCTACGGATCCCTCGCATTAATTACTGTTTTACAAAATTTACAGTTTACAAAACAAAGAAAATCCAGTTACACGCATTTCTATCAAACTGATGTGCTGCATTGTGGCAAAGTACCAAGAGGCTTGGAGCACTTGTCATAGCCGCACTGAGCTACACTGGCTACAAGGAAAGAGGACTCTGTGGAAACTGTTAGCTTTTCTTTATCTGCTCCAAAGTCCTCTCCTATTTTCTGTGCTTCCTCAGGTGAAACACAGCCAGGGTGAGGGTGGGATGGGGGGGCGAGGGTGGGATGGGGGGGCAGTTTCAGTGTTGCAGCAGTGATTTCAACCAGACTGAAATTCTACAGATGACTTTTGCAAAAGCAGTTCTGAAGTTTGCTTATTTTCAGTCACACTGTAAAAATTGTAGACTCAATTGCAGTGGATATTTGGAAAGCAAGATACATTTCAGGGAACGGGGAAAGAATGACAGAAGCTCTTTTCTGCATTAAAGAAACATTTATGACATCAAAGCAAAAGCTTCCTTTTGCTCTAATCCTTGACAGATGAAAACAGAGTCATACTCTCTTAATTAGATGTAGAGCATACTTCATGTAAAAACTGATGACAGAAGCATGATCACATCTTCAGTCACTTCAGACCCAACTACAAAGGAGGAAACCATTGCCCAATGTAGCCACAAATTACTTTCCATCTTTGGAAAGAGACAAAATTCTTTCCTTTCTCTTCTCTCAACAAAAAAAATCTCTGTAACACCTACAGATGGAAGAATTCTCTCATGCAGAGAGCAAAGAAACAAAGGTCTTTTACTACTTGCTTGTTCTCGGGTGACAAGAATAACTACAACAGACAATTGTTCACTTCCAGAACGTACATGTGTTTTGTTTGGGCCATATAGCTAAGAAATGGCTTGAAAAACAATCAACGTTATCTGCAAAGCTTGATCTGTTGAAGCAATCTGGAGGCATCAAGGATCAGATTGGGGGTGCGAATGGTTTCATGGGAGGAGAAGAGGAGGACCCGGAAACTTCTTTCACGGAGCTTCACTGATTGCACTCCCTTTTGGCCCCTCCTTAGAGATCGTCCCTTGCCTGAGCAGTCCATATGTTCCCGGAGATTCCCAGAATCAGCTTATACAAAGTTGTGCTAAGGAGGCTAGAGACACCAGCAGTCAAATCTGCTGGCTATTAAGCAGAGCTAGATGATGAAGCAGATGTTAGAATAGAGAGAGAGAGCAAGACAGACTACACACAGCCTTGCTGTTAATAGTGCGCACAGGAGAGATTTATGGGTTTTCTCTGATGTCTAAAAAAACCCCCAAACAAACAAAACCAAAACACAAAACCAACCCCCAAAACTAACAGTGGCAAAGCAAGTAACAAATAGCTTGAATAAATATGTGAAACCTTGGTGTAAGACCAAGCCGGACATTGCCGAGTTCAGGCTCAGTTTATCAATACAATGCAGGCTGATGTCAAAGAACCAGTTTGTTATGACAGAGTAACAACTACAAAATGCTTTTGGAAAAGGTGTTATTGAGCCAATCTGAGGAAAAATCCAAAGCGGTCCAAAACATCTGAACTCATGCCTAGCTTAATGAAACATACCCACACCTAACTCAACATCCTAAATCCGGCTTTTCACATGTATATAGACCACACCCAAGATTATCAGCATACTTTTGAGAAACAAAAAGAAGTTTCTCAAAAGCAGTTCTGGATTGCTGGTGCAACAGAGAAGAAAAGACAACAGCATGGAGAGGGGAGCAGGCATTGGGAAAAATCAGAACAAAAGGGGATTTGTATTTTTCCTTGCACACTTCTTATCGGCCCTACTATCACACAGTATTTTTGTCTGTCATTTTCACATTTTCATGTGAAAATACAGCACTAGTGAGTTTCATTTTCTTCCTAGATTAGAAACCATGGTTACCTGACACTCCAACACAACACTCAGATACACAATGACAATGCTGACCTAAATTCAGGAAGACCTGGGTAGCTCGTGTTTCCTAAAAACAAAGCCCGCAGCTGATGAATACACACCAGGGTAGATGCCGTACAAGATACCAGACTAGAGCTCCCACAGCTCACTCCCATCATGCTTGGATCACAGACATCCTAAATATATTCACAACTGCAAGGGTCCTCTAATGCAGGACAGAAAGGAGTTGCCACAGTCTGCATTCTCATGTGAAACAGAAATCTACAATACTCCCTAGCGACTTTCAAAAAACAATTATCTGATTTAAAAGAAAACAAAAACCAACAACAACAAAACAACTAAAACAGAACCCAAACAGTAAGTTGCGAAATGACCTGGAGTGGTCTTCACTGCAGCACGAACCTGTTTAATTCCCATACTGCAGTCAGTACCTGTGTTAGTTATGTAATATTTAAGTAAAAAATAAGCTCAGCCCTCTACTGTTAAATGCAGGCCTGGTACAGGTAAAAAAAAAATCATTAAAGGGCAACAGAAGGCTCCAAAGACTCCAGGGACAAGAAGTAAGCACACTTTACAGGGGAGCAGACAAAAGGATATAACACAGTGCTGGTCTTTCTGAGGAAGAGAATGGGTTCAGATAACAGAGAAAAGCACCTGGTGTTTGAACAGCTCTATTTTGAGAAAAGCACCTGGAAGAGAACTCCGTATACCTGCGTACTTCTCCAGGGATTCCCAATGTGGAGTCTGGGGGCAGTCATGGGACTGAAACGAAACCTTTAGTGGTGAAAGACAACGTGCACTGGTGTGCGTATGTCAGCATGGCCATGAGAAACCGCTCATGCTTCGGTGCTGCAATCTTTCTATGTAAACTCACCATTTGAACACACTCTATATGCCCTATATCCTTATTGCCGTAAATGTTTGTTTTGCAAATAGATTGTCTCATTGTTAAGAAGTCTTCTAAAGTTCACAGAAATGCACTGCAATTTGGGATTAAGATTCACAGGCCTTACGTGGCTCATGTCAAGATGAACCATGAGATTTAATAAATTCATTTTTTCCCAGCAATGAGTACTTTCATACCTGTTTGAAAATAAGCCAGACTTCAAAATCTTTAACCTCAACAAACTGTAGCTGTACACCATGTCCGCACTTTCCTTCCCCTGTTATTAGAACGACTGGTTCCAGGATTACTACAATAGGGCAAAACTGCTGCAGCCAAGGCATGACAAAATTTACACCGTCCTTGAGAATGTAAATACTGTTATTTCAGCAATTAAGGGAGAACGGTCTTGTAACAAGAGATTTCCTTTTCCCTACAAGGAAGTTCTGGAGACAGACAATGCTGGTAACTGTTAAAACACACACACAAATGCTATCATCTAAATTTGCTCTAAGTTAAAAGCAGCTTTGAAGTAGTCCTGGGATATTAGTCCAGCCCCCAGCTGAGGATTACTATGATCCAGGAACTTTCTGATGTTAAGCATCTAGGTTTTATATAAAGGTACAACACATCCCATTTTGTGAACCATGACAGTGCTTAAACATTATTTTAATCACTAAGAAAGATTTCCTGGTTGTCCTTAGAAGACACTGAACCAGGAAAGGGAGGATTAAGCAGTCAAAAAAGTATCAGACACTTAATTACTTTGATGCTTCATTCTGAAGAGCTCTGTTGAGATTATAGTTCATGCAAAGTATTGGGACCATCCTAACCCCACTGCATAATTCACAATACTCATCTTCAGTCTCACAAAACCCCAGTGTAGTGGCACTGAGCACAGTTGCAGTTACTGATACTGTGACACAGGGCAATGCAGAAAGCAATTAAAGTTAGACACAATTTCTCCAATCCATAGGGCCTTCGCTGTGCAAAAGGAAGAGGAGTCACTACCGCTACTTGAATGCCATGTTCAGTGCATAAGATGTTTGCATATAACAGTCTGGAAGCAATTATAACAGTAAACTCACCTAAAAGTCAAATACACGCAGACAGGTTTCTCAGAAGCCTGATGAAAGCCCTCATAAGCGCTACGTTATACTAAGTATAAATCTTATTGACCATGCCTGAATGGCACACACGTGCTTACTACATGCAAAGCATTTCAAAGTCTCCTCAAGCAGCCTGATGACCTACCAGTGAATATCAATTTACGCAAGCAGACTTCCCATGCTTTCCAGCACCTGATCCTTGACACGCAGATCTCATGGATCCTGACAAGGGTCATTGCTTGGAAGAGTTTACAGGTAGATCCTTAGTCTATGAATGCTCCAGAAACAAAAGAAGTGATTTTATCAGTCGCAGCACATGTTTGTTTTTATTTCCTTTTCTCTGAGCCACAGCTGAATCACAGTCCTAAACCTTTACAATAGAACTTTGCTGAGCAAAAGAAAAGGTAAGTCATTTTAATTTGTTTCAAACCACACCGCCTTGATAATTATTACATCCAAAGGTTAAAGCAAAGCAGACATTGGTGGCTTCTGCTGGAGCACAGCTGCGGGGGGTGAGAGCTTTCAGATACTTGTCCTAGCTGTTGGATTCCACACCAGTTTACAAAGCGAAGCTAGGGAGCCGGTTGTTCAGAGACTGCAGCTGTTTTAAGCCAGCAAGCCATTAGAAAGCAACGCTGGAGGTATGAAAAGTTTTCAGATAACCAATCTGAAAGACGAGCGCAGGGCTCTTACACAAGTGTGTTCAGACAGCGTGTACTTTTTCGTTTTGGAAAAATACGCAGAGGAAACAGGTTTCAAGCAGGGGGAAAGCAAGGGCAGAGCTCCTTAATAAAGCAAGCGCGTAACACTGGTACATCAACCCTGACACTCCACGACGCAAATCCGATGTACCTGGGCTCCGGCACCGCAAACAAGGCCGATGCCAAGGCGCTTTAGGAGGGCAATCAAGCGTCTGGCTGCTGGAACCGCCTGTTCCTTTGTTTTACAGTTCCCTGTTAACTTGAAACCTCCCCTGACCCAGTTAGCCAAAGCCCGAGGCACGGCTGGAATCCACTCGGGACGTGCCAACATAAAGATGTCAGGAATTCCGTGTGCAACAAAGGCAGCCCGAAACCCCCCGCCGCCGGCAGACCCGCCCCCCCGGCGGCCAAAAAACCGGGTAAACAAACCCCTGATTCATCGGTGACATCTCCCCCGCTTCCCACGTAGTATCGCACTCTCCCGCCAAGGATTTAGCGCGGAAAAAGTCACAGAGAGCCGCTTAATCCCGTTAGGGAAAAGCCGATCCCCGGCCCCAGCCCGGCTCGCCCCAGGTGCGCGGCGGCGGCGGGGCCGGGGGGGATCCCGGCGGGGGGAGCGCAGCCCCCGCCCCGGCTCCCGCCGACACAGAAGGCGAAGCGCGCCCGAGGAGCGGAGAGGGGAGGGGTGGAAAAGCCCAAAGCACACAAAGGAGGGAGAGGGAGAAGTCGCGCAACTCATCCCCGCGGCGCGGCTCCGGGGAGCGGCGGCGCCGGTCGGGGGACGGCGGGGGCCGCACCTGCCCGAGGAAGAGGAGAGGGCGCGGCGGGGAAGCGCGGAGCCGCGGCCAGCCCAGCCCGCTCCCCGCGGGGGTACTCGCCTGCTCACGGAGGTAGCCCCGGTGCGGCGGCGGCGGCGTCCGGCAGCGGAGGTGCGGGGAGGCGGCCCGGCGCTGGGGCTGCGCGCCCTGCCCTGCCCGCCACGGGCTGACACGGCGGCGGCGAGTCCCGAGTGCGGAGCCGAGGCCGAGTTCGGATCCGCTCCCCGCCGAGTCGGGCAATTTCCTGCGGGTGCGGGCGGGGGCGGCTCCCGCCGCAGGTGCCGGCCTCGCCCCCAGGTGGGGCGGAGGGGAGGGGAGAGGAAGGCCGATGAGGGCAGGCGGCAGGACGGGGCGGGCGGCGGGCAGAGCTCTCCCTCCCCCGCCGCCCCTTCACAGGAGCGGCTCCACCAGCGGCTGCTGCCGCCTCCCCAAGTTCGGGGTGACTTCGCCCCGCTCCCCCCCGCCCCGCTCACTCACTCACTCACTCACACACACACACACACACGGCGGCGGGCGGGGGAACAGGAAATACCGGTCGCAGCCCGGTTACTCCGCGCCGCTGAGTCACCGCAGTGGGGCCGCCCCGGCCCCCGGCTTTTCTCAGCCCGTCCCGTCTCCCGGGAGCGGGGAACCCGGCTCTGCCCCCCCGCCCCGGCTCTGCCTCGGCCGCCCGGCATTGCCTGAAGCGGGATCAGAGCTGGGCGGCCGGGGCCTGGCGGGTCGGAGCCCTGTGGCCGCCGCTGCTCTCGGTGCGTGCTGTCAGCCAGCCCCGCCTCTGCGCGGGCTTTTCCCCGTTCACTTCTAGGGAACGCGGGATCGGAGCCCGTCTAACGTTTTCTAGCCGGCAGACCCCTGAAACAGCTTTGAAAACCGCGGCGCAGCGTTCCACGTACGCCTCGGAATACGCTTTTTCCCCCCCCCGCCTTTTATCACAGAGGAGCCGCCTGCAGCCCGCCACCCCCCCCCGCGGTACAGCCGGGCGCCGGCAGCTGGGCGCCACCGCCCCCCCGCGCTGGGACACCCGAGGCGAGCAGGAGGCAGAGCAGCCCCTGCCCAGGCCACAACCGGCGGCGTCACTCGGCGAGAGCCCTGCCAACGCTGTTCCCGAAACCTCGACTTGCCCAAAGGGAACCTGCTGCGGCAGGGGGTTGGACTGGGTGGTCTCCAGGGGTCCCTTCCCGCCCCTGCCGTCCTGCGGTTCTGTGAACCACCTCCACTTCAGGCTGGCATTCCGCAGGTATCGGCTTTCCGGCATCGCTCACGACCTGCAGCCGAAACGAGACAGGCAAGGCCAAACAGCCCCGACGGGATTCTTTGGAGTCGTATTTCTCCTGCGCTGTAAAGCGCTGTGTGTCACCAAGAATTCCTTATCTGCTCTCTCCGGGGCGGTTAAACCCCATCCAAACCCCTCTAACATTAAGCACTAAACTCCCCCGCTGTCACGCCTGTGAAACAGTATCTACTTACAAGTTTTCTGGTTTGTTGTTTGCTGCCGGTGGGAAAGGGCAGATGATTTTTTTTTTTCAACAGATGCTAAATATTCTGGATTCCCACAGGATGCCTAATTCAGATTGGTTTCTTCCTTCGTCAGGTGCAGATGATGTTTGTGCAGTATGCCTCATACTGAAATTAAGATAAAGAAGGCAAACAGTGTTCTTCGTGAAGGTGCTGGACTTTGGAAGGAGGCACCGAAAGAGCCTATTTTATTGACAGCAAATACGAAACTGCATTCAGACGTTGTACTGAAAAAACCTGCTTGTAGCTATAGTTAATAATTAACACACATGCGCACACCACAGCTTTCGAGTGACTGTGGCAGCCTAAAAGTACCAAACAGCAAAAATCAAGGGGAAAAAAAAAACAAAACCGGACTGATTCAGTAACTTGATGTTTTCTGTCAGCTATAGACAGGGTCAGCCATCAGCACGTAATACAATACTGCATTCAGGCAGAAGCAAGACACAAGGAGTGGAAATTTAGTCTTACTTCCAGGTATGTGTCAGATTATTTGGTTTACACTGTACTGGGTGTCTGTTTCCTTAATGAATGTTTAAAAACTTCATCTGTTAGTTCTCTAAATGTTCTCTTTTTTCTGAAGCTACTTTTGTAAAAGTGGCCTTCAGATGCTACAATGCTGTGAATAGGAGGAATACTGTTGACATATCTAATGTATTCCTCATTTTTTTTAGTAGAACAGCAGAGAACATCGACGGCTAGCAGAAGAGCCTACATCTGGAAACTAACAATGCTTACAAAATTAGTCTTTGTAATAGTGATCACTTAGCACAATTACCATGACACAAACAATTTTTAAAACAATTCAGCAAATTGGAGAGGGCAGCAACGACATTATAATGGCTTGTTTTAAACATCTATTGTTTCCTTATCTAAACTTGCCTGTTTTTAACCTGAACTCCAGAAAGTCTGTAATTAATAACTGTTTAAAAATTTTTTTTCTGCTTGTTCATAGCTGTGTTTATTCTACCCCCAGCGAAACAGCCTCTGCTGGCCATCTTTGGTAGAGGTCATGAATCTTGTCTTTGTCCTACGACTGCCAACAGTACCATTTACACAAACGACAATTTGGAACAGAGGGGCATGTTACTCCAAACAACTTTTTCTTAAGTAGGAGTTTGGGGGAAAAAAAAATCTCAATAGCAAAATGGACTGGAACATGTTTGATTGGTTACAGTTACAAATAGTGGTGTGCAGTAAATTTAAAATAACCACCCCCTAAGGGGCCACAACACGATGCAGCTTGCCCCTAGTCTTTCCTTGCCCTGCCAACGACACCAGCCCTTGGGCAAAGTTAATCTCTTCCTGATAGCTTTTGCTGCTGCCCCTCCCATGCTTCCTTTTCTATTTTGAATGTTCTTCCAGGTATTCTGGGAAGCCTCCGCCTTCCTTCCCAGGACTCCCACACATTCCAGAGCTGGTTAGCACAATCACCGGGTTCAACCATTAACCAGAAGCTAAAAGTAATCAAACACAAACCTCCCGGCGAATCCCCCCTCCCTTATTCGGCTACCACCTCTTCAGGACAGGTCTTTATCCCATTTACTGCTAAAGGACTTTGTGAATTTTAAGGAAACAGGATGATTTTATCACACGGAACAGTTTTGCAAGGAAGAGGTAACGTTTCTTAAAAATTGTCACAAGTGGAAAGGAAAATGAACAAACAACCACCAGACAAGCACTTAGGCACGTAACTCCTGTCAAACAAAGGTAGTGTCTTGTGACTAATACAGACCGCTGTAAGCTCAGCTTGACTACGTGAATCAATCAAGGCTTCCAAAGAACTCGCTGGCACACAGGAAACAATGAATTTTAGGAAGGTTAGACATGCTAGGGCTTTCAGACTATAGGCCAGAAGCAGAAAAATACAATCATCAGAAAGAGTGATTAGCTATTGGTGAAAACTCTGATGCACCTAAAAAAAACCAACACCCCCCATTTTCTCTGCTGCGTCTGAGCATCCAGTAGAGCCACAAACGCCAACACTCTTTCAAAAGTACTCTGTTTACCTTCACTGGAGATGGAGTGACTGACTTGTGGGAAAAACGCTGTCAGTAATTTGATGGTTCTTATCGATACTAACTGTGCATAGTGTGTATCAAAGGATTTTCCTTCAGCTACTTCTTTTGGCATGGGTGAAGCAAGGAACTACTGACATGATGCCAGGTGTGCAACCGTAGAACAATCTGCTTATTCAAGTAAGTTATGGAAGTAAAAAATAGCATGGAAGAGTTATTTGTTTTGGGGCAGTATGCAAAGTCTGACATTAGGATCGGAGCTCGTCCTGGATGCGATGGCTGACAGAGTCCTTGCCCTTACTTACAATTCGATGCACATATTAAAGCAAAAAATGAGTCATGTCCTATGTTTCATTTTGGACACTGAGATAAAACTCATTCTAACTTGCTGACGCTCTTTATCTTCCCGAGTAAGATTAAATCCATTTGTTAACTCGGATATCTAAAACCAGGAAATTGTTTGCATAAATAGCAGTAGCATTATGTATGAAGGGTAAGGCATGTCAAATGTGAAAACTGAAGTGCTCTTATAAAATCCACCCCCATTGGCCAAATTTTGAACAGCATCTTTCCAGTAAATGTTTTAAGAAACACAAAGAATTCAAAACAACACGCGTGTCTGTAGTCTTTCGTTTTATCATCATAGCCTGAAATCACACCTTTACATAATGAATGAAGAATTCCACATGCAACCTGGTATAAACATTTGGACGAGGTGCAAGGCAATGGAGAGTGAACCTCCAAATATGAATCAGATGCATGTTAGTGAATATGTTGCATGCACACTACCTAAGAAAATAATTTTTGGAAAAGTCAATCAGAAAAATAATTACACAAGCTGTACGTGATCAGGCAAAGGAAGAACCAGGGGGAAGTATCCTTGATTCAAATATCAGGTCATTAAGATCTATACAAATGTGTTTAAATAGCTACTTGAATTACTAGGAGACTGAGCTAAATACTATAATTTTCCATATGCTGGAAATTATTTTCAGTGTTTTAAATTCAAAATAGTAAAAAGATGTTCTATTTTTGTTAAAAAAAAAAAAAAGCATTTTTTACTCTTGTACTCATGAGACTTGGTAGTCATTGTATGTACCTCATCCAGTAGAACTGAAATTTCAGTAATTGTCGTATTTTTTATTTGGACTGAAAAACATGCAAACAGCGTGCACAGTTAACCAAGAGCTGCTTCCAGTGAAGTGTTACTCTCTAATAGTGGGAAATAGCAGGTAACAATGCCGATACTTTAAATGCAAATACTGGGCAACAATACTATATAGCTATTGTTTTTCAATAACAAAATGAATCACATCTGTAATAATTCTAGCTAGCCAGAGAATCATGCCAAACTAACCACAGGCATCAGAGGAACCAAAAAGAAAAACAGTTTGCTCTGAACATCTTTTCATACACTGATAAACTATTTATAAGAGTATGGTGCAGCTGTTTCCTCAAGAATTAGTCAACAACTTTGTGTTTCCATTTTATAGGCAATTAAAAACCACCAGTGATAATAATGCAACAGTGCAAGTATTGGAGCATTCTTCTTGCACTTCATGATTTCTTTTAAAGCTTTTTGTTTTAAGATCCAGCGTATATAATTTCTTTCATTTTCTTTTTTTAACAGCCTGAGAAAGACAGCTTCATCAGCCTAAGTATCATGCTCAATTTTAAGAAGCAATAAGGCAAAAGTTTCTGCATCAGCATGGTACCTTACTGTATCATGGTGAAAAAAGATAATCTAGGCCCACTTAAGAAATGCAGCAGAAAAAATTAAGTGCAAATTTTTGCTACCATGAAAGGATATTAATTTAGCTCAACGAAAAAAAAGAAAAGGTCAATAAAATATGTATTTTTTACTCTTTGAAGGGAGCAGAAAGGGAACAGAAAGAGAAATCCACGATAACAGAATGAAGTGTTTGCAGAGATATTGCTGCACAGTTTAAACATCACATACCAGCCTTTCCAGTTCCATATGATGCTCACAGCCACACAGACCTCTAAGTAATCTAAAGTTTAGCTCAAAAAAACCCCTAATGTGAAACAAACTAGAATTTAGAATTTGGAGAAAAGAGCAAGTTCTGCAATACTGAGAGAAAATCTCTTATTACATGCATTACACAAAATGAAATGTTTCTAACTGCCACAGTCATTTCGTTTATGACATGCTCAATTTGACTGTGATGCGTTATTCCCTGGCAATAGCCACAAATTTTAATTCAGTGCATTCACAGTACCACAACTTAGGTCGGTGCAATTCACGGGCTTTTCTTGGTTTGGGTGAATGTCTCATCAAAAGAGGTTTAGCATTTGTACGCTGGTCAGAAGTCACCAGGTGGGTCAGGCCTTACAACCAAACAAGACTACAGACAGCAGTAATCCATGACCGACTTCTGCAGTAAAAAAGGAAAAACTGCAGTAATAGGAAGGGCGACCTTGACTTCCTGTACTACATGGACACAGATTCAAGCAGTGACACAGAAACCCAAAGACTGAGCACTAGAAAAAAATATATTATTCTCATTTTTGTTGCACAACATAGTGAAATCAAGAAAAACGACAACAGAATTAAGCTCAGGTACTTCAGAATCCAAGGAAGGGCTTGGCTTGTGGTTAAAGTCTTTAAACTTCCATGAGGTAGAATATCATCAAGTATCTTCTTTCCCAGAATATATTAAGCAGGACAAATCCAGTTTAGTGTTTAATGCTGTTGAAAATTCTTTTGATAGTAGTTCATGAAGGGATACTCTGTCATGAGAATACACCCAATTCCGTCCAGTCCAGTCATAGCGCTTGGGCCCACTAGAAAAGAAAACACACACTGTGTAAGTACAGATTATTCATGGGGAGCTGCTGGAAACTTGTAATTATAATGTACCCCCGAGAGCGCCCAGGAAAAAGAACAGACAGCGTGGAGGAGGACTGGTGGGCAGTCTGGGGAAGTGGAGCAGAAAAGGCCAGATCTGCCAGGAGCTGCCAAGCCATCCAACAGATCTATCTGAAAGGTGACAAGATATATCAGTCGCTCTCAGCGGACACAAGCTCCTTCCCTTCTTTCTCTTGGCACTGTTTTCCCCAGTTCGTTCCCTTACCCTCTTCTTCCCTTGCCCATGTAATTTTCTTGCACACAAATGTGACAAGGGATATTTTTATAATGCTGAATTAATGCTATTGATTAGTTCTAGCACCAGTCACGTGCAGATATTCTAAGCACAACAGACCACAGATCATCATTCTCACTTCCTTTCTAGATGCAACAAAAGTATTTACCAGCTGAAAGCAAATACACTGGCATGTGGGAGACTTCTATTTAAAATGCTATTTTCTTCTGTGCTATTGTACAGTTGTTGGCTTGATCTTTCAGGCCTACATTAAGTATCAAGAAAGAAACCTGAACAGCTGGGTTCTATTCCAGACCTTTCTAGCCATCCAATTCTCCGCATCTGAAACAGGAGAATGACTGAAAGGCACTCACTACTGTTAACGTCAGCTAGAGAAACTGAGAAAAGAGAACAGAATGGAATGGTTGTCTGGGATAACCAGACAAGCCATCAGTGTTATCCTTGAACTTGGAGGACAAAATGCTTTGGAACTCAGACAATCTACGCACAAGGTCTGCTAGAAAACAGACTGTCCTTTTTATATCCAAGCACAACCTGCATGTTCTCTACAAACATAAACACTAATCTGAACCTCGAGTATCCTGATTTACTCACAACGTTCAAATGAAGAACCTTCCAACCACTAACCAAACTATGAGAAGTCACAAATGCAAACACAAATCAAAGTCACTTCCACTGAAATCTCACTTGCTGTATGTGAACTGGTAACTATTTGGACGAGATTACATGCTCCAGTTACTTTACTATGCATTTCTCACTCCTTTCTCTTTGCAGCGCAAGCGTATGTTTATAGTGTCCTGCACCAAGAGAACGGCAGAATGGGATGCAGCCATTCATGAAAATCGGGCTAAGACAGGCATTTAATCAACAATGACAAAGAAATGTGTAAGTTATTTGAACTGTTTTTAAATGCTATGTAGTAAGTATCAGTAACACACTTAGCATATGAAACACCTCCATAGTTCTCTGAATCTCCAAAATGCTGTACAAATATGATTTTTTAAATTTAAATTAATAATTTAAGCAAGGATCTTGTGAATTCTATAAAAGAACTGCAACGTTAAATACAAACTAAGTGTATTTCTCATGGAAAGTCTAAATACTTTTTTAAATAGTAAGAGAGAAGAACTAAAAGATCACATTAAGGTATTATTAAGAGATGCTGTGTAAGGTTGAAAAGTCTTTTTGGTCAAAGGGGCTACATGAAATTACTGCAATCACACTCCTGGCGGATTGCACCCACCCCTTCACTCCCTTTTTTTAAATTGTCAACAAGTAAAGCTTTACAAATACGAGCTTAAGTTCACTTCGCTGTGTAGATGTACGCAGTAAACAGAAGGTCAAAAAAATTCAAGAAAATGTCTCTCTCTCACATCTTAAGAATACCCCTCGGGATACATTCCTAAAGACTGAAGATTCCACATTTACTGTACTAATTTCCCAAATATAACATTCAATGCAAGTAATTGCTGGCAGTAACATTCGCTTCTTTCACTTCCTAGTATACCGCACTTAAGAAGTACATCACTCCAGATCATATAGTATTTGCTGGAGCTGCTTTCCAGAAGTTAGGAAGTAAATATACATGCAGCATCGTACTTCAGGAAATACGATAATGTTTACCATAATACCAGTTCAGGAAGCACAAAACTTATTGTTTGTAGGTGAATCATTTTTCATCACAGATGATGAAAAATATCATCAGAGACTTTTCAAGTTTATCTCTTTCCTTGTGTATTTTCAATTCACTACTGGAGCAATCAAAAAAAAAGAAAAGTTCAACATTTTCCCACAAATTCCTTATTCTGGAGATGTATATCTTAGCTAAACTACAGCTGGTTCCAAACAGATAGGAATTTGCTGAATTTTGGTTTTCATAAATAGATGAAACCTTTGTGTCAACGACACAAAAATTTTAAAGTCACCTTAAGCAGAATCAAGGTTTGGAAATTATGCTTGTTGCAAAATATAGGGAATGAATAAATTCTGACACACAGCCTGCATCTGTCTAAACAAAAAGGTATGTTAGCTTGCTAGGCCTGTGCCTTAGCAAGTCATGTACCTGTTAAGTAAATTACTTGATTAATAAAAGGATTCTGGGATAGGAGTTAGTAGGAAAAAAATTATTAACCTAGTGAGCTGTGCACCAGCCAGTACATAAGTACAGTAAAGCAAAGTCAGAATTTTCTTTAGGTAAATTTTATGTTTTTTAAAATTGTTTCTCTTAAAATCTTAAATTCCATTGTGCCTTTTTTTTTTTTTTACCCCACCACAAACCCTGCTACAGAATTCTAGTACTGCAAAACCATCCCAGGTCTCCAATCAATACATTCTTTCTGAGCAACACTCAAAGAGGTATGCCTGGCGCAGTCACTGGAAATGCTCATACTTTCCAGCTAGCTGATTCCTTCACCAGTAACGCTGACCAGCTCCCACAGTTCTTTCCCCGGATAGTGTCAGAGAATACAAGTTTTGGGGGGAGACAGCTACAGCATTTTCCCACATATCTGGCTGCCCTCCCTGCTGAAACCAACCAGGAAACCTGGAATGGCTCAAAACACAGCATTAGAGAAGGCAGAGGGAACAGCTAGCCAAGGTTCCCATAAAGTGCAGATGCTTGACAAAAACAACCAGTGGGAGGGCACATAAACATATAAGGCAGGAAATCCCACAAGCTTAAAGGGGAAGGAGCCACCCTGTTTAAATACAAAGAGAGGTTTAGATCATAACATCATCATCACTCTTTTTCCAACAGAAGCTGTGGGGGGGGGTTGTGTGTTTTTTGTTTTGTTTTGTTTTTAATCATGGCTGTTTGTTTTTGTTATGAGTAGGCTATATTCTTGTAGACAGTGGTTTTGGACTGGAACAGGGTATGAAAATTCTGTATTACACACTTCCGGGATTAATTTAGGTATGTCAGTATACTGCGCTGTGCCTCAAACCTCTGTAACAAATTATTATCAAACAGTTAGATTATATCATGTTTTGAGGATATACTGAGTAAAAGGGCTACGTCTGAAAAGGATATTAGATAGTCCGTGCCGTGCTATAAAACAGGGGAAGTACATTTCCACCCAGTCTGCAGGCATTACATAACTAACTTACATGTAACTTACCTAGTGGGTGAGGATAGCCAAATTTGACGGTTTGGTGTTTGCTTATTGATTACGTATGTTCCCATGTCTCCACCTAATTTAACTGTTAGAACTCCACTCTTAAAACACAAAGAAAATAAGTGAGAAGTTAAAAATTTGCATACTGTTACTTGGCAAGAATGACATCATCCGCAGTAGATAAACAGAAACTTACACGTCTGTATCACATTCCAAACTATTTGCCAAACAATAATAGCTTGAAAGAATAATCATTAGGTACCAAAAACTTGTGCTAATACCTAGGATAACCTACATATCTTTGATTCACTACTTAAATAATACTCTTGAGCTTTGACCTGTCATCTTGCAAGGACTGCTAGTTCATTTTGCAACGATTAAAACATCGTCCAGTAACAACTTTTTCTATTCATGCACAATGCTGAACTGGAGTGGTTCAGAGTCAAGAAGCTTTATTTGTCATTGCTAGATTTCTGAGCCATGCACTTTCACCTTTTCTTCAGGAACTCTTCTTTGCAACTTTTCTTCAGGAACTGTAAGTTTCCTAGTGAATAAACACAATTCTCTCTCCACTAATTCTGATGAAGTGCCTAGATCCTGAATCATACCTCAAAAATGTTCCACTGCTGAACTTCCTGAGGTCTGGTTTGTTTTAGTTATGCCAGCTTTAGACCATTATCCTACTGAGCATTTATTTTCTCTTTCTTACATTTCTTACACGGTTCACAATTCTCTGACATTTTCACAAGTGCATTTGAAAAGCATACGTAAGTCTGACAAAAACAATTCTGTCCTAACTTTAAGAGAACAACATCACTTGGACTAGAGTTAACCTACAGATTACCTGAATTATGCTAATTAAAAAGGGTATCTCTACAGAATAAAGTTTGATGATTCAGGTAATAGCTAATTATATTTCATCTACAGTTTCTCACATACTTCATGCTCTACAGCACAATAAAACTTCTTTAAGGGAATCATACTTTTCATGCTTTAGTCAGAAGATATCACTAGAGCTACTATCATTGCTAGGGCTATTTGCTGTGTATAAACACTTACTGCGGGGCAAACAATACTTTCATTTATGAGTACCTACTACTTGCAAACTTACTCTGCAGCAAAGGCAGCAGCTTAGAGCTTCCTTTCCTGACAAAGTAACTCAGTGTTACTGGTTTCTGACATATCTCAAGGATAATCAGCCATGAAATGATACTCTCAAGGTCTGGTTTTTATACCTTAGTTCCCATGCTGTTTCTGTGCTTGATAAGCCATTTGTATCTATGATCAATAAAATAAAAATAAAAGGCTCCCATGGGTAATATGGCCATCAGGTTGTCCTGCCAGTTATGTTAATTGGATATTGGTTTAGTGCAAAGGACAACCAGCGGTCTTAGATCTGTAGAGATACAGCAGAATAAGCGCAGGTTGGGGGATTAAGCCTGAACAGTGGTACAAAGGTTCCACTACTCTTCTACGTGCTCTTTAGTGCCCCATTAAATATTCACCATGATGTTATTCTGTATGCTACAGAAACACTATAAGTAAATAGGTTTCCAAAGAGTTAACAAAAAACTTATACTATTGCTTACATTATGTGTCAGCTGTTGGAGAGTGTTGTTGCTCTGTTGCTCTGCAATTAAATAAAGGTTAACTTCTAATGCTGTGTTTAAAACGTCTTCCCATACATTTTGCAATACTTCTGAAATACTAGAAAATACAACTTGAGTTTTTAAGAACTTAAATTGCAAGATATTTTTACCATATTTTAAGGAACACTACTGTATGTGTTTTGTACTACTGGATGAATTTTTGTTAGCTCCTGGTAACAAGAATATTCTTCGAAAGAGATTTTTTTTTTTCCCTGGACACAAAGATATAAACTGCGTGAAGAAATCAAGTTCACAATTTTTAGGCATAACAGACCTTTATCACGTTCGCCACCTTGTGGCTGGCTATAGCACTAGCCTTGTTTGTTCAGAATTAGCTTTGGTAAACTTGGGACTGTTTAATTTTTTACTCTTAACAGAAAGGACAACGTATTATGATGTCATCATACAGCCTATGCAACAAAAGAGTGCTAGTGAAAATTAAGATGGACGTAAGAATAATTCCTTTTGAGCATCACAATGAGTCAATGTCAAACACAATCCACTATACAGTGGCTGGAGATAAAATTCTGGCATAAGATGCCTCATCACCTTCGCGTAATGAAGAGTCTAAGAATATTAAAGAGGTAAATTATAATTTTTTTGCTAATTTTTATCCTAAGCTCAAAAAACATGCAGCAGTGAAAGACCTGTGTTGCAGATGTCAGTGTAGGGAGAAACTGCACTCTCCTCCAAGTCATGCAGAGGGCTGTAACTTACAAAACCACTTCAGGAATTGTATATAAAACTAATAAATTCGCAATATCAACAGAATGGACATTTTTAAACTGAGTCTGTCACTCCTGTAAAGGAATGTGAGTGGCTGACCTGTTACAGGCTCCAATTATCAGGCTAGCAACCACCCAATGTCTCCTGTGACAGTAGCCTTCTCGGCATGTATGCTCTGCACTTTTGCAACCACCTGTCCAAACATGGCATCCTCTTGTTGCCTCTCTCCACCACAGGCTATCATCAGTAATGCCAGGACAGATGTACTCTACCAGGTCAAGGCAGATGCCACTTCTCAGTATTCAGGGCGATCAAAGAAACTGCTCTACCAGTTACATGTGATGTACATGTACTGTGCCACATAGGCCTCTCATCATATTCACCGGGAGGGAAGTGACTCTATGCATGTTTAGAAAAATGTACAGACCACCGTGAAATCAGAAGCCAGTTTCTGTCTCCTCTTGTGCTCATTTATTATTCCATATTACGTCTTTCTCCATACACTAAACATTTTAAATCTTCGAATCATATAACAGCATTATTACTTTTTACCAGAATAGTTGCTCCAGCCAGTATAAACAGGTATATTTTAACAATAAAGCTGTAAAAACTCATTGTATTTTAATTGTTGGCACTAAGGTGACTGATTTAAAACTCTGCTTCAAAGAAAAAAAATATCTACAATAATTACAGTGGTAATAGAGTGTTTAAAACATACCCCTAAAGAGACATCATAATCTTCTGGGGTAAAAGGCTTATCAGTCAGGTCCTCAAAGAAATCTGCTAAGGAATCCAATGTTTCTTCAGCCAGTTTTTCATAAGTGGTCTCATCTAAAGAGCTATAAATGACATACAAGCCCATAAATTAGGAGGAAAACCACGGAAGACAGTATTTTCCCTATAATAAAAACATACCAAGCCCATGCCCTTGGATTAAACAGTAACTGTGAAATGATCATATAAAACAAGATCATATAAAAAAAGTCATTTTTCTTAAGGCAATGTAGGTAACAATCCACCTTATAAATGGAGGTGGAATTTTGAAATTTTGGTAGCAGACATCTCTCAACTGAGGACTATGTACTTCTTTCCTCAGACAAACTGACCCCTGTGTACTAAGTGGACAGAGTTAGATTTCAAAATACGGCATTTTCATGAAAGGACTTTGTGCAAGAATTACTTAGTTTTGAGCTCTATGAGAGTAGAACTCTATGAGACAAGCATCTGCTGTTCAGAAGCATTCATTTGATTCTAAGACTGTAGCTATAAGCAGTTTAGAAACATCAATATCACATGCCAGGTCTACGTACAGCATTTCACTTGTCAGCTGGAATTACCAACACATCCCAGTAATTATACATTATTTGAAGTGTGCTTATGAACTAATACATACAAATACCACCTTCTTCAGAGAGTCTCAAAGCACCCTTGTAGCCATTATGTAAGGCTTACAGCACTTGTAAGACTAGCTTCTGTTACCCACCTACACACTCAGTTAAAAGACGACACTGATATGGATGGAAAAACTTAGGTGATTTAGTTTCTCTTGGTTAATTAAACTGATCTAGAGTTTGTTCCCACTAACTTTTTCTACTTATTTAAAGAAGGTATCTCCAGCAACAGACAATTCAGTGAAATCATTTCAGTTTTTGCTAATGGGTATAGCAACACAACAGTTACTATGAACTATGGTGACTCAATATCTGCCAACCAATGATATAGAACATAATTTTTTTCAAAAGTTTCTTGCTAGCCTGTTACTGAAATACACTCTAAGTCACTTACGCAAGGGACACCATAGAAACACCTACGGGCGTGGAGAACGGAAAGCGTTAGGATTAGGCAGGATTCATGTACTGGTTCAGAGTGCAGTTCAGGTACTTAATGGTAAGAGCCATTTTAGACATCTGCAGAATCCTTCATTGGGCCTCCAACTGCTGCATCAGAAGGGGAGAAGTCTCTGACAGGTGCTGTGTCACATCCTCTCAGCGCAAACGGAAATTTCATGTACTTTGACATACACAAAACGGTGCTAGACACCTACGTTTAGGTACATGAATTATTTGCTAATTGACTTCCCAAATTCACCCAAAATGCCTTTTGCTAAAACTGTGCTTTGCCTTTACATCATCAGATCAACATTACATTAGTTTGATATTCTTACCATGTTTACAAAGTATTTTGAAATGCAGAGATGATATTTTCGTATATCTCAAAATACAATTTACCTTGTGTCGTTCAGAGTTCCTGCATTTCTTAAATTCATGAACTGAATAGTGCTGCTCTTCACCTCTGACACACATTGTAATTGCTGTTGAAAGCGTAAGTAAAATGGAATTACAAGTTAAAACATGAAGAATTATAAATGATACATTTGTAACACAAATTAAATAGATCCTTGAAGACCCCTCCGTCCCCCCCAAGTAAAAATATTCATATTCTATATCACAGAGATAACACGGAAAGAATTGTGCAGCTCTAATCCTTGGATGACTGAGGCAGTCTAGAATATCCTTGCCTTCTGATACGAACTACTGAAAAAAAAAAAAAAGAGAGGCCAAGATGTTCACAAGTATCCACTACTCTGATGCTTCATTATCAACACCTTGTGTCCCTCTATTAGAAGCCATGAATATATTCAACTGAAATAAACAGAAGCCCTGAATCCTCCTTACTTACAAAAGAGCTAACATCACACTTCACATTCCAGACCTCTTCTATAAAACAAGCTGTTTCATTTCTAATTTCTCTTCCGTTTAGAAAAAAAAAGAAAGCTTAAAGAATCCAAATAAAAATTACGGAAAAGCTGTATAAACATACTGGCAGTAGCAGACAAGACAGCAAAATAGGCAACCCCTTTGAGGGGAAGCCATACATCAGCATGGATAAAAATACAGTTGATCCCCTAGTCTAACAGAGAAGCACTTATGCTCTCCACCAAGAAAGAAAGAGAGCATGCCTGCCATTTTCTTCTTAACCTGGGCTATGAAGGGTGTATTTCCAGATGCACAGTAAGATAGCATTCTTGGCTGCTTTTTGTTTACTTGCCCAAGGTCTTGAGAACTAACAGAGTTGAAAAGCAAGTGACATTTAAAAAGGAACTATGACAGCCCTCCTTCAAGCACACACGAGAGCAAAACACGGGAACATCCCTCTGCGTATGGTTTGACATCTGTCCTCCAGCGCTACAGACACACTGGTCTGTCAGTCCAAAGCCATGACACGGACATAAGGAACTGCAAACTCCCTGCTGATACAGGCTGACAAAATACATACTGATGCTGACAGGTTTTTGCCTTGTACCCTTTAGCATTTCTTTAATACACGCTTGGGATCAAAAGCTACGAGGCCGCAGCTCCGCTGGGGTTCTGGCCAGGCCGCGAGGCGGTAACCCCACCGCCGCGCTCACGCTACGTTTATGGCTTGGGGATGCCGAGGCGGTGCCCGCACAAGCCGTGCCGCCCTCCCCACGCCGAACCCCGCGCTCAGGCCGCCGGCGCCAGCTCCTCCAGCGAACAGCTCTGGGGTACGGCAAAGGCCGGGGCAGCCCTCGCTGCTGCCCTTCCCGCCGCGCCAGGGCTGGGACCCACCGCGGCCGCCGGCCCGCGCGTTCGCGCTCACGAAGGGCCGCGCCGCGCCCCGGCCGGGGCAGCCACCGCCACCGGAGCACCGCGCTCGGCCCGCCGTCCTTCCGCCCGCCTCAGGGGGGGCACGGCGGGGGAGGGGCTTTCCCCCGGCCGCAGCGGGACGACGCGCCCCGCCGCCGGCCGGCCCGCGGGGAGGCCCGGCTGCCCCACCGCCGACTGAGGGCACGCCGCCAGCCGCCCCCCAGGAGCCCGGCCCGAGGTCGCCCCCCCTCAACTTCCCGGCGGCGCAGGTCGCGCCTCGCCGCCCGCCTCAGGCTTACCGTCTGGCCCCGGCCGGCGGCCGGTGTCCCCGCCAGCGGGGTGCCCGGAGGGCCTCCGCTCCGCCGCCGCACCGCCGCCGCTCGCCGAGCGGCCCGCACCGCACCGGCCGCCCCCAACCTCCACATGCCGCCGCTCCTGGCTACGGAAGCGGCCGGGGAGGAGCCAGCCCGCCGCGAACGGCAGCGGCGAACCAGGGGCGACGCGGTCGCTACCGCCCTCCGCCGGCGCCGCTGGGAGCAGCGGAATGCCGGGCCGGGCCGGTGGCGGAAGACCGGGGCCGGGGGCAGGTAGGGCGCGGAGCAGTCCCCGCTGGAACCGGGCGGAGGAGGGAGGCGCAGGCGGGGCGCGTCCTTCCCGAGCCTCGGCGGGTCAGGGGCTGGCGAGGGTTCTGTGAGGGGCCGTGCGCGCCCTTCGCCCGTGTCCGACGAGGCGTCGCGGCGGCCGGGGTGTTGCTGCTGAGAGAACAAGGCCTCGCCGGCGCCGAGCGCCGTCTCTCTCCAGCACGGGCCTTGTCCAGGAGGCGGCAGTTCCCCGTCGGCCCAGCAGAGGGGCCCCACCGCTCAGCACGAACGTCGCGGCTCCTGGTGGCCTGCTCAGGCTTTTATTTTATTTTTGGACGTAGGAGAATTTGTGGGTCTCGAATCCGGGTGGTACCATGAAAACAAGTCGCCGCGACGGCCGCTTGGTGCCGTGGACCCCTCCTGCCGTGCCCCTTCCCCTCGGCTGCTGTTCTCACACCGGGCATTAATTGCTCGTGGGTGCATCGCCGCAGGGGCCTGTTCAAGGCAAAGAGGCCTTGCTGGGTAGATTGACCAGGAGCTGGAGCCTGGAAAGGACAGAAATTACAGGCAGCGCTACCCACCCCCCTTCACCGCTTAAAAAAAAAAAAAAAAAAAAGCCCACAGTTCAAAGGAAAAATGCTATTTATTTCTACCTTGCAAGGATTGTAACATCCAGGCAGTTCCTCCATGCCACAGGTGCTGACAGCAGTCTAACTTCAGCAGCCTCAGCTAGACAAAGCAAAATACTTTGAAATTGAAAGTAGCAGTAACTGCAGTCGTTTCCTAAGCTGCATGGTTAAGAATCCACTTCGTGTATTTGTGCTGTTCTACAGTTCCTGTCCTCTTCTCTGGAAAATTTTCAAAGTACAGTATCTACAGCTTGTCCAGACCTAAGCAGTAACAGAGAGGGGTTCCCCCTTTCTTGACAATTTAGGAGAAGAACTGCAGGACACACTGGCAGTACGGAGTGGGAGCAATGGGGCACAGACCAGGGCTTGTATATTGGGTTCAAGCTTTACAACAGGCCACTTGGACAATGGATTTACACCCCAAAACCGGCTGCAATTCACTCAAAAAACCTGTTGAGATTCCAATTCCCATTAACTGCAGTTAATTAATTCCAGGTAACTGCACTGATGTGAGCAACTAATATGGACCACTTGAGATGACATTCACTGGTTTGTCCAGGAGCTATTTGGCTGTGTGAATACTGGAGTTAATGTCCATGGAAAAGTACATTAACACAGAATATCGCGTCCACCCAGGGACACATTCTAGGACAGTATTTTCTGGCAGCAGGTATTCTGATCCATCACCTCCTGTAGGTAAAATGTTACTCTGGGCCAGTAAAGGGAAAATAAAGCACATCATCTGTCACACGATGTATGTTTGATAGAACTTCTGATGATGTGCTTCAAAAAGCAGTGAAGAAAGAGAAGGGAATTTATGTATGTGACTGGTCAAGTTCCTACTGAGTTATTTATATGCCAGTGATACTGTATTATTAATGATATGTGAAGATGACAAGAGTCTCAGCTAGACATCTTTTATTGTTACTTAAACTGAAAAAAGAAAATAGGCTTACCAGGGAAATGAGAGATAAGAAGTAATTCTCATGAAAACATTTCTTAAAAAAAAAAATAATTTCTGTGGGAACACAGACATTTCACTTCACATCCTTCCATAGGACAGGACTGAAAGATGCAACAGTTGCAAATAAAATCATAAATATGTAAAGCATACATGTATTAAGAAGCTCACCAATTTTACATTTCTAAAGCTCTCACTCAGGTAAGCAGCTGGCATCTTGCAATGCTTTGGGGAGTAAGCTGTCAAGTTTCTTGCCAAGATTTGTATTATTTTTTTCTTTAAGATGAAATTATTTTCTACCACAAGGGACAAAAGCCCAGACAAGTCGTTTGTGCAAATTTCAACTGAGACTTTGACAGTTAAGAGTTCTCTGTAGCAAACCATATTATCTAGCTTATCCAGCCTCTTGCCTCTTTCCTCTTTCTTGTTGCATTTTGTGAGGGAAGTGTTTATACAACAAGCAGATACAAGATACTCTCCAGTTCCTTGAAGAGCATCCCACATTCTTACTACTTCTGGAAGAAACTAGTTATGGTTTTGCAGCAATAACGATCTACATACTGAGATAAGGCCTGTAGGGAGAAACCACTTTTATCAGACTGCAGAATACATTAGTAAAGCAAACCCTTTTTTTGACTTCCTTAGGGAGCCGGGAAAGCAGCTGGAAGAATGGAGAAACACCTATTCTTTTATGTAGCATTTGATCTAGTAGAAGATGGTGTTTGTTTACATACCTTGCCGTTCCTATAAAAAGAGTGTCAGAAGATATTTTCTGGTATTATCCAGGTAGTTCCACAGTGATTTTCCTCTAATCATCCAAGGTCATGAGCAACACTCAACAGGAAATGGTCATCTCCTGTTTCTAAGTTAATGACAAATCAATGAATTACTGCAGATTAAATATTTTCACTGGTATTACCAATCTCACTTACCAAATCCTTTAAAAAATTGTCAGCAATGCTCGAGTTAATGAACTTTGCAGGACGCTACTACCAGTGAGGATCATTCGTCCAACTTCAAAAGGGCCTGAGTTAGGTGTTAGCGATTTTAACAATATCTCTTAATGTTTTTCATGTTGATGCTTGTCCCCTAGGTTAATGTTGTTCACGCCACAGCACTTTGGTATCAATATCTTTTTTTAGGCTGGTGTAGAATAGCTGCAAAGTAGTTCCAGACGCAAAATCGCTGTGGGGACAGGCCCCACGCCTTCTGTCTGGCAAGATCTGATATCTTTCTTGTTGCAAGGAAACGCATGCATCACTGGAAATGGGTCAGCAAATGGCTTCTGCGAAGCGTAGGTGGAGTGCACTACTGATCACTCTTCTATCGCTGTCTAGTGTTAAGGGTTTGGGAAAATATCATTGAGTTACATGAAATTAAATTGCCTTAAGTATAAGTAAAGTCAACAAGTTAACAGATCTTGGGATCAACATTAGTATTTTCAAACCATTGAATTCCAGCACAAGGACATGAAGTTTTGGTGTTTTTTTTTTAAAAACTGAGAATAACTATTACACACTACCACCGAAGGCAAAACTCGCCCTCTGAGTGCCATATGATTAAGTTGCATGCTCAGATATACAAATTTGGAGTTACTCCCTACCTCCTTCTAAGCAGGCATCAACCTGTGCTTTTTCCTTCTGGGCAGCTTGCAGGGCCAGGGTATTCAGATACCACTGCACACAGATAGCCCATGTCTGTGACCTAATTCTTCAAATTTTGCTCCCTGTGATGAGTTCCATCTGTTTAGACCTGGAGAAATAGACCAATACATTACTTTAATACCCCAGTGAGTTGCGTATGTCTTCTGTATGTATTTTGGTTTTACCTGACATGCACTGCTTCATCATCTTTATAGTTACATTTAACAGTCATTACATTTTCATCAAAGTGCTATCAATGCAAAATACCAATGCAATATGAACAGAAACGAAATACACAGGCATGAAGCATACAAATCCTTACATGCTCCTGTACTCTTCGATGTTTGAAGCTTTATACCATTTTATGTGTTAGAGAAAGAAATGGGTTCCAGAATTTTGATCGTTAACATTACTTAGCTGTAATCCCTCTTCCCTCTCAATGGAACCATGTAGTCACAAAAAAAAAAAAAAAAAAAAAAAAAAGAGATTTGTAAGTGCACATACTTTGGAGAAAGTTCCATAGTCTATACAGGATTTCCTTTTGCAAGTATTAAGTGACTGTTTTAATTTATAAATTACTGCATTAAAGGGATCGTACACAAAGGAAGGCTCAGTCTCCAAATCATTTAGTAAAGACATTCTCAGTTTGGACACAATTGTTGCAGTTAAGTTGTGTGTCCTCTTGGATCTTCGTAAGTACAAATGATTCGGATACTACAGTTTGCTAGGTAATGGGGGAAAAAAGTAACATGTATGTGCTTTATGAAGGTTAATCTGGTGCTTAAACCAAGAAACTTTGTGTTCTTCCCCAAGTAAAACTGATCAGAAATATCTGCTTTGCATAGAGACACATTCTAAATACGCTATACCCTGTGCACAAAGGAGCAGACACTGACGTACGAAATGCTTTTGCTCGCAGGGCATGCAGATTGGTCTCTTGCGTTTCTAAGAGGAATGCTGCAGAAGAATTATCTTGCTGAGATTAAGCAATCTAATTTTAAAGCCTGGAAAAGAGGCAATCATGAGACAGAGACTCTAAGTTAAGCTAAAGACTCTACATACTTTGAGAAAAAAACCCCAACCTTTCCATTGCTCTATTCTGTGCATAATTAAGGAATAATACCCTCCTCCTTGTCAGGGTTATAGGGTTACATCAAAGTAAAAACAAAACAAAACAAAACAAAAAAAAAAACCCAAAACCAAACTACCCCACACCAAAACCTTAAATGAAAAATTCTTCAGAGGTACAAAGCATAGTCATAGGAATTAAAGTGCCAAATTCTGGTTTGGCCAGAATTACTGGCCAGAATTACTCCTAGAAGAAATATTATTACCAATAACTTTCATAAAGTTTCAAAGTGACACCTGTGTAGTTTTTAAATACACCACTGCATCAGAGCATGAAATCTTGGACTGATGTTCACTGGCGTTTGGATTCTCTCTCTGCTGCTAGTGACATTAAGGAAATCAGAACAGTTCAATAGTTATTTTAAAATTATTGCTCATACTGAAGAGTCTGAAATCCTTTTATGAAGCAATGCCTGTTGAGTATGTTCATTCGCCTTTTCTGCTCTAATTTCAAGACTCCCCTCTTCATTATAGGCTGGCAGAAGATAAAGACAGATGCCATGTTATAAAGTAGTTGTCAGATCTCTTGGGATGCCTCTCAAGACTATGTCATGAAGGCACAGAAATGCTGGAACAGTAGGTCCTGTACAGATCGAGAGCAGGTTGACAGCTGTGATAGTCTTGAGAACAAAATATTTTATTTGTCAATGAAACTATAGTTTACAGTAGTATGTACTAAATAAATTATATAATTTCTCTTTTACAAGAAATAAACTAAAATCAAAAATATTTCAAAGACATTGTATGTACACAACATAAGGCCTTGTTATAAATAACATTTTTTTTCTCCTTTTCACCAGCAGTGAAAATATATCTTTAGAGGCTCATTTTCATATAGTATGTGCAGAGGTTTACCCTAACCCTTGCAGGACATCAATTCCAGTTTCCACTGATGTGGACCTAAGTGATTAGAACTGAAGGGTCAAAACAAATTAAATTAATTATATTCACCACTGTGCTTATTTTTAAATAGGTAAAGCAGATAATAGATTTTGCTTGTGCATAGTTACAGAATGCATGCTAATGAAATCACTAGAGAGATGATAAGAAAATATCACTTTCAAGTCCAAAAAAGGTGATTGGCAATATAGTAGAAAGCAGCCTGAATACACAGTTCTTCACAGTTCAGCAAGCAACAGCAGATGATAGCGGAGTGTGGAATGTTTCATGTCATTTTTGCAAAGTCCATCAATCCTTTCTATGGTTCAAAGATCCTGACACTTCTTAGATTAAGTTCAGTTGATTACTATTCTTTGTCTTGTCTATCAGGCTCAGCAAATTCCTCCTTCTTAAATCAGGAGTGCAGAAAGTGCTCTTCATTAACCGCGGCCACTTCTCTTATTTTTACTCTTCCTGTTACTGGAAATACAGAAATGACAGGTAAAGTCAAGAGCTGTGTTTATTTTCGTAGAGAATTATGAACAGGTAACATCCTTCTTCCCCTAAACAGGCTGCAGCACAGTTTGGCAGTGATTCTTTTCTTATCTTGCCCCCTCATCAAAAGCATTGGGACTCTTTTCTTGTACAACAGCTAACCCCTGTGGTTTTGCAGACATTGCAGTACACATATTACATGAAACAGAACCACTTGCTACTGCAAAATGCTGAACACTCTGGCCATCAGAGAAGACAGTCCAAACTGAGTGCATTCAGCAGCTCACAACAGCTTTTATTACCTTGCAGAATTGACTGGGGCCTTTGATACTTAAAAGCGTTAGGGGAAGAACTGCAGTCTTCATACGTCATGTATGAAAGTCCTGCTAGCTTCCACATGATACCCTTCCCCACTTGAAAAACCATACCTACCCAAAAAACTTTCAGGCACAACTAATGTTCTAGTCAATGTCACAGAAATTCTATTTGACAAAAAAAAATATTACCTAATAATGTTAATGAATTAGATTTTTCTACAGCATCTTCTACAGAAGCAGAGGTTACACAATACAGATACTTGATCACTTCTTAGCACCTCTGTGGAGTCAGAGATGAATCAAAGAGAAACTGTTCTTTGCTGAACACCTTTGAGTACGACTCAAACTAAGGATAAACTGACATCTGAACAAAATATTGCAGTAAATTGAATGCAAGTCAGCTAATGTGTCCAACATAGAGCAGGGCACAAAACCAAAACAAAGACATCTGTAGAGAAGTGCCCTTATTCTAAAAGCTTATGAAAAATATAATGAAGGTGTAAGTTCCCATTTATTAAACGGATTTTTAAGGTCACCTTTAAATTGTACTTTTTGATATAAGCATTTAACTAACCTTTACATAGTTCAACAACAATCTAATCTTGACTATGAACAACAACAAAAATCTCCAAAGGCATTTTTAAAGCTTATCTTAGAAAATGGTAACCAGTAGATTTAAAACAGTATTTTAGTTATGACTTATAGCACTAGACCTTCAACCTTGAAGAACTGGTATTTCAATGTCGTTCTGTGGCAGCCTTTAAAACTGTTACTGTGTTGTGCAGCAGTGTTAGGGTGTTCATAATCACTGATGCTAGTGAGCGCAGTGCTAATTTCTCAGAGGCTGTTCTTCTCTCTCTAGATAGCAGTGGTCTGGCAATGAACGTCTGCCTACTGCCATATTAGCACCTGGATGCCATAAGAGATTACAGTAATATGTACATACAGGATGCAGAACAATTTGAAGTGAAACTGTTGGACAAGCAAGTAAAATTAAAGAAAGCGATATTTTAACAAGAGTATGACACAAGGCTAACAAAGAAAAAAAATATTTATGAATCAGTGTGGCAAAAAAAAAAGGTTGAAAAATGCTAGTACTGATAAACAAAACAGCGTTTTATGAAGCCAGAAATCAGTCAGAATTTCCACTAGCGCCATCTAGTTTCTGGATGAAAGCTCAGATCTGAATGACTGCAGGTCCATTTTTGACAGATAGAATGGTTGCTCAACACAACTTCAGACCCTCTGGCCTTATCACTACTTTTCACTCTCTAAGGAGACTAGCAATATTGATGATGCCAGCTTTATGCTATTCCACTAATTACCTAACACAATTACAACTAGCTTATTCTCATTCCCTTTCCTCTGATCCTTCCAAAGCATTTCAGAGGGATCAGTGATGGAAAAAAATTGCATAAAGGAGTTGGAGAAAACCAAAATGACCAGACAGAACCTCGTAGCAGCTGCTAACTGTGTGAGTTAGTCACGGAAATGCTGTTCATGGCACTGATGCCATTTTAAGGAGCTGGGATTTTCAGATGTTCATCTTTGTGCCAGGTAACCACTGCACAGCTTTTGGGGTTACTTTGATTGCAGATATAAGAAACATTATTTTGTGATAGAAACTGAGCTTGGCCATAGCAATAGGGTCTGAAATGATAAATAATGAACAAATGACACTACAGGATGCATTCCTGTAATCACTGTCTGAGATGTTTCACACCAGGTATATAATGGATTTACAATGCTTGAGCCTATTTGAGGCTTTTTGTATTGGAGCATTTTTGTGCTCCCGTTCTCTTTTCAGGGATTTGGTTTTGAGCTGATTGATTTCCTCATACGGTGCATTAAAAGACCCAGGATGAGAATGTGTGTTTTAGTGACAGTACGTGCTGGCATTTTAGCCCTTGGCTTACTCAGGTAATGTATTACTTGTAATCTGAAATGGTACATTTTTAATCTAATCACGCACATGATTCCCACGTCTGATTTTCATGCAAGGGTGACTGAAATCTTGCTGTTATGTTGCTTCCTACACAACATTGCTTCTGCAAGAACACCTCTGCCAAACTACATTTGAGTGCTTGCTTGGTTGTGTTTTCACCTCCCCCCAGGTTTCAGTTCTATGAGAGACATAGGCATCTTTTTCCTCTCCTTTTTAAGATTATGAATGGATGGATACAAGGGTAAGATAGGTAACAAAGGAAAGGAGCAGTTACATCACTGCATACAACAAGTAGGTTTGCCCTCTTCAGCCTTAATTAAACAGGATTCTACTTTGAGGAAAGAGTGCTTAATTGGTTCCAATATGTGCACAGAACATTTTAAGGATTATTCTGCTCTCAGGGAAAAGAAAGGATGTCTGTAAGCGAGGACGCTTGAATTCCCTTCTCATAGTCCCAGAATTAGTGTTCAATCAACCATGTTTATCCATCAGTATCTTCAGAGGAAACAGTGAGGCAGAGAAACTGAAGCCTCCAGAAAGAGAACAACATAAAAAGTTTGAGGTATGCAGCACAGTGTGACTGTACACTTTTTAGCTTGTTTTTACATGTATCCTGCCTGGGCACGGCTTTAATTCCAGCTGCACTTGTTATTACTCTACAACAGCATGCTGAAGAAAACTACAACATGATTAGAATTTAATCAAATGTTATGAAAGACTGAGAAGCAAAGTATTTCTGAATGAAAACCGAACACAATCCCATAGCCAAAGGTGTATCTGACTAGGATGCTTCATTCGATCAGAGCCAGGAGGGAATTTTCTTCTCTGAAAGAAAAGTTTGGAATAGAAGAGAGAGCTTAGGGTGTTAAACTGAAAAGAGCTGAAGGGGTGAAAATATCTGTAAGAGAGAGGAACTGCAACGATGAGGAGTTAGACAGTAATCTGGCAGTCAGAAGAGTCTGAATATGAACTAGGAAATGCTCAAAGAGACAGGCTTTAATACAGAACTATTAGAATGAGAACAGAAGAGGAAGAGCACTGAAGAGCAAGAAGAGCCAGGCATTTTCTAAACAGGCATTTTATAGACCAATATTTGCAAATCTGCTTATCTATGCATCTACAGCAGCTTTGGAATATAAAATTAATCTCCAGCGATGTTTTAAGACTTCAAAATCCTATAATAAAATTGGCGTTTGGACATAAACCACAACATAAGTAATTCTAAATGTAATAATATTATCAATGCAATTCATCTGACACAAATCATAGCTACGCTAACCAGAGTCTACATAAGCTGGGCTTGCTTATCAGTGCAGTTATTCCATTCTTTTATTTCACTGAAGCCCTGTTCAATTATTTGCAACCATATCTTCAGCGGTAGTAACTTCTAAATTATAGACAAGTTTTGTGAGCCTTTCCTTCAACAACAGAAGGCAATTGTAATTAAGTAATTCATAAGCCTTACTATTTTACTGATATCGTAGTTTGTCAAAAAAATACATCAGCTACCTTTGTAAGTCATTTCAGGGGTAAGCTAAGAAAGCACAGTGTAGTAGCTCATAGTTGCACGTGTTGCTCTTTCAGGGACAGAAAGCTCAATCAAAGAATTTGGAACTTCACTGCAGAACAGAAGGAACAAGGTGACTTTAAGTTATTCCTTACTTTCTAAGTGAAATTATCACTTTTAAGGTCCTCCATTTTAGGTACCAGACCTTGGCAACACTGGACTAAGGTCTTCAGGATCAGCTGCACTTGCTGATCTCTCTCAGGAAACTTTTGCAGGGTTTGGCTTATATTTCCTACTAATCAAATTCCGCAGAACACAATAGACTTCGGGGTTCAACAGCATTTGCTGATTTTAAGTGCTTTTCTGCTTATACATCATCTGACGGTGCCTGAACTGACACCAATAAATAGGGATTCAGGGGAATTTTAAGAAGAGACTAAGCTTATTTCCAGAGAAGAAGGAAACACTGGTTTTACTCTGGTTTTGGTTTTTTTTTTTTGGGGGGGGGGTGTGTGTGTGGATTTTTTATATCATATTGCTAAATAGAAGAGTGTTACCTCCTCTGTTACTGGCTTATGTACAGGACACCTTCTCTTTATTTCAGCCAGCATCTCTTGCTTCTAAGTACCTGATCTATCATTGTATTACATATTCATAAAATCAAGAAAGCTTTAATGTTTTAATTCTCTGTAGAGAAACATTTCAAATTTCCAATTATGTTATAGATCTGCCTCTATCTTCCTGCAATCTTTAATTAAAAATTAAAACTATTTTTATAGGATATTCAGTATTTGTTTCCCACTGTATGGTACTAGAGTATTTGGAAATTTATTATCTGGGTTAAAAGATTTAAGAGAAAATAAACCAATGGAATTTTAAAGTAAACTTGGATTTGAGTATGTTCTTAACAGTGCTGCTTAGAGTGGCTGGTGCACAAAATGCTGGTTTGCTGGACCTGGTCTTTGTTCAGAAATGAGGAACTCTGGGCTTAGACCAGCCCTTCAGTTGCAAACTCTGTACCTGTGTTCCAAAACAGTTACCAGGTAAGTTCTCAATTTTGACATCAGCTGCACAGTATGAGTCTGCGTGGTGCTTCCTTAATGTAACACCCCAATACCAATGCTCTTACCTGTAAGAGGAATTATTCTTTTTTTTTTTTTTTTAACAATCTCTACTCTACCACACCTCACTTGACTGACTGAATTTGGACACAACACCGTTCAGCCAAATGCCATTTTTAAGCTGTTTCAGTTAACACAATGTCATTTTACTACAATGTCGTCTTTTTTTTTTTTTTCATTCATGGGATCAAAAATTCCTATCTCTTTATTTTCTAGAGGACTAAAATTTGCCCAAGCAGTTTAGTATTTCAAAGCAGGAGGCAAAGAAATCAAAGGATTACTGTAGTGACTGAAATTAAGCAAGTAAGTGGGTAAGACCAGAGCAGCTTGCCTTGCAGTAGGAACACAGACAAGGATTATTAACTAAGGGATTAAAGGAAAATCTGTGTATGCCATTTAAAGCTACATTTTCTCCTCATACTTTTAAAAGGTCAAAATGTATCTTGTAACCTTTTCAACTGAGGCTTAAATCAGCTAATGCAAACATCATTGATCTGCTTTATTTTTGAGACATATATTAGAAATGACTAACCTGTTCCTAGTGTTCTCAAAAACATGCATCTTTCCCTTCTAGCCTGTGTTTAATCATCCTTCCAATAAAATAAAACTGCCTTCTGCTCAGCAGCGGGCAATCAAACTGATACCACACATCACTGACCGTTTAGTAACAGACTTTCCCAACCAGAGGCTAACTGTTGTTTCAGGATGCATTACGGAGTAAAAGATTAGTGCGCAAAATAGTCTCTTATTCCTCTTTCTTCCACAAACACCTCAGCGTACATACAGGGGTACATGTAATTAAGTTACGGCTTTCTCCCACAGCAATCTCAAAATAGTTAAGGAGGCATCAATACAGCGTGTGGGACAGGACCAAGAAGGCAGGGGTAACAAATTTCTCAAGGTGAGTTTGCCAATTAAGAAGTAGTATGTGCTTAGCCACAGTATCCAATTTCCTTAAAGCTGTCAGCTGTTGCATACCTAGACACTTCAGGTATGTAAGTTTGGATTTTTCAGGGTGCAGAGAAAGGGCGCTGCTAGGTCAAAAAAAGCATCTATGATTCTCTCCACTTAAGGCCCATTTATTCTTCTAGACCTTTGCTTAGTAGAATAAACAGTGTGTGTTTGTATAACGTCCAGAGCTGTTTTTTTTTTTATTTTTCTGTTGATACTGATTAGTAGAATGCACATATACTTACTGCAGTCTCACACATGTAATAGTAATGAATGATTCACAAGCCGAAAACTAACTGAAGATATCACCGTCACACCTGAAACTCGTAAGGACAGCTTTACAGCAGGTATTAACTCTGCCTGTCACTAGATTTTTCAGAGCATTCCACCATCCACCCTATAGACTTCAAACTTTAAAAAATGGACTTCCCAGTGCTGAGCAGTGCTAGTGATAAACAACGTTGTTATATTATAAACCAAAATCACAAGTTATAAACAAGAAATGGTTTCTTTGTTAAGCGGGGCCAAGAGAACCACAGAACAGTCCAGGTTGGAAGGGACCTCAAGAGATCATCTGGTCCAACCTTTCATGGTAAAGGGAGCCTAGATAAGACTATCAAGCACCATGTCCCATCACATCTTGAAAACATTCAGTGACAGGGACTCTACCGCGTCCCTCGGGAGGTTCTTCCAGTGACTGATTGTCCTGAAAATTTTTTTCTTGTGTTGAGATGAAACATGTTTGTGCCTAATCTTATGTTGAGATGAAACATGTTTGTCGTGTGTTTGTGTTTGGTCCCCATGTTACGTCTCTGTAGGCTGTACCACTGATTTTTGTTTTCTTCTTTTACACCAGCATTGCTTGAGTATATAGAGTACCCACTTAATAGCTACTGATTTAATATTCCAGCACACTTCATGGAGTTATTGTCTATCCTGCCTTCACTGAAACAAGACAGTAGCAAGTACCAGTAGCCAATTACATGTAGAATTGATTTAGTTAACTGTGACTGTTAACTGTGATTCTTTAAGGATTTGGTTTGGCAAAGTACTTAAGCAAATGTCTCATATAAGCAATACCTCAATGAACCTTTGGATCTTGAAGCTTGGCGCGTATTTTAGTCATTTACTGAGACTGACTCCTTACAGTCAAAAGAACTGCAGGGGAAAAAGCCCATCAGAACCAGTTTGACAACTTACTAAGTAGACATCCAGAACTGAAGCATTATCATTTTCCATTTCCAGCGTGCTCTGTTCTGAAGTCAAATAGATGGCACTGTCTTCTAAAGTGAATGTTGAACTCGAAGGCAACCCTTTACTGCAAAGAGAAGGGAGACTACAGTCAACCACAAATATAAGTTACGGAGAGCTAAGTCATAGCTGAAAATTTTAAAATACATTTCTTTCTTAAACGTAAAAGCTTAAAATACTTGAAAAGATGGAATGTAAATGGGCAAATATAGATGTGTTGACAATGGTTAGATAATTGACAGCTTATGTTTGACTAACATAAACAAACGACGGTTTCTATCTTTGCATTAATTAATATTTTATCAGGAAGTAATACTGTTCCTGAACTCTAATATTTATTTAAAGATAAAACTATGTCATGCTAAATGTGGGATACTTTCATTAATTTCAAAAGAAGTTACTTCCACATTACACATGGTGTGAATTTTGGCAGAATTTCTTAATTCAAAATAGGGGAAAAAGATGCAGTGATTAGGCACAGTAGCACTGGACCTTCTCATACAGATACATGATCACTTGCAGCCAACAGTTCAGAAGGTGAAGTGGGAGAAGAATAAGAGCGTACTGTAATTAGCTCTGCAAGGAAGAGGCACTTACAGAGCAGGCGCACTGTGTTATTTCATTCACAGGTATGACTGCCAATAGCAATCTCTGTTGCTGCTGTGACTTTCGCGCTGAATAATTAGAGGTAAACTCTGGAAGTAAGGAAGACTCATATCCTGCATGAAGAGTTGTTTATTAAAAGGAAAAGTCTAGGAAAACTGTTGCAAGACAGAGCTTTCTTTAATATACCTTAAGTTCAATGACTTGAGGTTTTTCTCTGTTTAAAAGAACATGAACTGTCCCCTTTGGGAAGCTAATTTGTAATGTGTATAAAGGGGAAAGTGAAAATTCCAAGTCACTCCCATGTTAATTTGCATCTGGAGTCCATGCTGTTGTCGGTATGAAAGCTACTGCTTTTGCCCACAGCTGAATTCTGCTGCAACTGCAGTATAGTGCTAATGTGTAATAACGTAATAAGACCTTCTCAGTTACAGCTGCTTAGTTAGAAATCATTTTCATGGCAGAATGCGACAATCATTTTGTTTGTTGTACTTGCCTTGCAATGACAGCATGAAGAAGAACATGCATCACAACTGGCTAAGTGGCTATGAACTACATGAAAATATGAATGAGAACAGGATTTCCAATTTTCCTATGAAAAAGGGGAAAAGCAAGGTGGTGTTTTTTTAAGGTCTCATCCTTAGTGTTAATGTGGATCGTACTTTAACAAGGACTAAATATTTTGTCCTTATGCTGAAGTGAGGAGAAAAGCCATGCTTTGGCCTTCCAGATCAGCACACTTGAACACATTTGATCAAAAAATCAGGCCCAAGTTCTCTTCCTCTTGAGTAGAAAATAGTATAAAGCCTTAATTTTCCAAAGTCTTTCTAAAATGTTCTCTTGGACATGAGATACAAAAAAATCCTCCCTCAAATTAGCACAAAAAGTTAAAGATAGTTAGGGATTGCTACTTGCAAATATAAAAAATGGGGTGTCAGGCACAACATCTTCAGTAGGAACAATTAAATTACACTGATTTTCTGCAGATTTGTAGAACAACGTAACGTTTACACATTTTAATCTAAGGACGATATGTATAAGATCCTATTAAGTTTCTAAGGGATAAAAGAAAAAAATAATCACACTTTGTCAAGGAATTAGCATAACCAGGCACGATAATCTAAAATAATAAATAAAATAGTAATAATAATAATAATAATAATTTAAAAAATAATCAGAAGACTAGTGTCCTTCAAACCTTACCAAATTTTAGTTACAATTTCTGTCCTTCATATTTTATTTATACTAAACTGAAGTGACAGTTTTAGAAATAAGACTTCTTTTCTTCATGGAAAAACAAATATGCCTCATCATAATGTGTCTACTTGCAAGGCAGCCTGCAGGACACAGGCAGAACTCTTCAGTCTCCTTTCCAAGTCTGCAGAGCCTTTGGAGAATGGCAGAAACAGCGCCAGGTAGTAACAACTGACCGAAGCAGAAGTTTGAACTGTATTTTGTTTTGTTTGTTTGTTGTTGGGGTTTTTTTATCCTGCAGTGTGAAGAACAGCTCTTGTAGGGATATAATTATCAGCTTCTTTCAGATAGCGCCAAAATACAACAGCCATGAATTATAATGAGACACTGCGTCTCCCCCGTTGTTAAAGAATTATAACAAAAATAGGCTTTGATGTCTATCTTTGGATGTTCTGCAACATATCCCACCGAATATTCATCCCCTAAATACCAGTGCATTTGCAATATCCAATGTGTGCGAAAACTCTTATATAAGCTTTTGAAAAAATTATCAGCTCATTGCGTCATGAGTTTTGATCTTTTAGATCTCTGTGTAAGAAGTTAGTCAGAAAATCATCTTGTAGGACAAATGAGCAGTAAAACTATTGTTCTAAGGCACAACTCCAAACCAGCTGTTGCAGGAAAATCTGTCCTGCATAAACATAAATGTAAACAGGGACAACAGGTGTTTATGACCTGTTGAACTAAATGCATTAATTAGTCTAATATTGTATCACCTCAAAAACCCAACTTTGCATTTCATTTATATAAATTCCATGGGGGCCTGAAAAAAAAAGTAGGTCAAAGAAAGTAGAAGTCTCTTATAATATTTCACTAACACTGCTGACAAACATCAAAACTACAGACCTGAGAAAACAATAGATATGACTCATCTTCTAAATGCTGCTTCAAGCGAAGGAGTCTGACAGTGAGTCTGTGCTACTACACTCACACTAGTGGCACACCATGACCTGCGAACCAGTAAACATCACACTAGGCACATCAATTTCACACGGTCAAACTGATACACCTTTGCGGGTGCCAATTAAAATCATGAGACCTGTCATTTTTTGTATCTGACATGCATATGTAGTTGAAAAGATACGGTGTAAGCAATGAGAGTTCAGGAACTCAGTCTAGATTACAAAACACTGAATAATAACAGCCAAATCCACTGGGAGGTGCACATCAACGTGCATCAGCCCTTGGAGGGATCTACGCTTGCAGTCTGTTCTAACAAGCTGCTCTGGACACTCCCCACCAGGAAGAGTGAAGATAATGAAATTAAGCTTGCAAGGATCAGCATGGAATATGAAAAGCTGCATGCAGAGGGACAAATTCAGTCAAGAAAACATTTGCTTATGTATTAAATGATTACTACTACCATTGGACTTTCACATGCACATCTGTGTATTCAAATGAACAATAATTTGAAATTTAAAGTTAAAAAGAAGTATAGGTTTTCTTTCTATTTATCAACAACAAAGTTGTTTCCAGAAACATTGGCTAAATAATTTATACAACTTTTTTTTTTCTGTGAAGGCAAAACACAATGTTTTTAAGGCTCTACTAAGACAAATTACAACAAAAAGTGCTGCAAACAGAGCATCAACAGCTGAATGGGATTAGATCCAATTAATTTAGTAAGCACAGAGAGAGGCATTCCTACTTCAGTACATATGCAGAGATCTTCACAAGAAAGCCCACAGCAACATAATGGTCTGCTTTTAAAATGTAAGAAAAACAAACAAAACCAAACAACTGCAATGCCAAATTATGTTATTCAGTTCATCCAGCATAAGGAGGCAAAGGATCCCATCAAATTAGGAAACACGAAAATGGTAACTCATTCTTTAAAGTGATGTTGATGAAGCTTAGGGTAATTCTGCAAACTGTCTTATGACACAGTAGTATGTCTGAAGGGAAGATAGTACAGAGGACCAAAGTATGAAGCAACATTGTGTATTTCATGAAACTGCAATATGGTGCAAATTATGGGAAGGCTAGGCTTTCAGATTCATAGTGCTGTTTGTATACTTACAACAGTGAGATTAAAAAGAAATCCATAAAAAAGGCATATATATATATTTGCTGGTGAAGGACACGTTCTTGAGCTAATATTTCTTCCATAGGGCTATCAAACTCTGTTCCCTCACAATTGCTAATAACAATTATGTCAGGTGACGTCACAAGTACCCACAGAACCTTAGACCTACATTGGCCTACTGCAAACAGAACATCAGTTTTTCAGAAGGTTTCTGAATGGGTGGAGCCACCGTGTGAACATTTTACCAAAAGAAGGGCCTCTCAGTCATCCAAGTGAAATAAACCCTGCAACAGACCAAAGTCTTCTCACTCTGCCGTGACGCTTCCTTCCTACGTAGCACCAGAACTGAAGAAAGACTGAAAAGCAGGGGGTGATATCTCTTTGTTAGTCACCAGAACTTTTATCAGAAACTTCTAGACAGTACCTTTGAGCAAAAAATAAACAGGTATGATGCAAACAGGGTACTATATTTATTTACTTCTATAAATTGTGATGTTTGCTTAATATCCCGTTGAGTTACATAGTGGTGGTACTCTTTCTAGAGATGTTTTGAGAAGATGAACTTTTATAACAGGAAATATAGTCATCTCTGAAATCACACAGACTACTTTTCTGAAAAAAAAAAAAACGTACCTTTTACATATCAATATATATCTTTAGGCTTGGAGCAGGAACAAGTGAAACTAAAGGGTCACTCAAGGCTAATTATGAACCACCACACTGCGTCACCTTCTCAAAGTAGGCTGAGGAAATTCCATTCACAGGATTAGTCCTTTAGTCTTTGTTAGGTCCTTCTTCCATTGCCAGGGACACTAAGCTTTGCCTTTTGGGACAGTGCTGATCCATTCCAGGGACAGAACCTCTGCTTTACAAAATGCTTGCTTATCTCACAAACTTTCATTAAGGAAATACTCCTGCTAGATCTTCTAAAAAAAGAATCTTTGTTACTGCTTTCTTGCCACCTTTCACAGCTGAATTATTGAAAATCATTCAGAATCTCCAATAAGGGCAAATATATGATGGCAAAATATGTTCCGCCACAGTTATTAATAATTTCTATTTAGAATTTCTAGCTGTTATTTTATACACAAGCCTCAGAGTATCAATGGACAAGCAAATAGTCTACATCTGAGAATCAGTCGGCTCTCCTTGCTTTGCTGGAGTTAATGTCTGTTCTGAATTCTTACTTGCTATATGGTATTTAATACTGTATCTAAACACCTACATGAAGGAAATAGTTAATATATTAAGCGTAGTTCCACACACTTAACTAATACATGAGTAGAGCAGCATTATAACCACACAGACTACTTTAAGTAAGATTTGTAATGAAGCAACATTAATTTTTTCCAGACTCATAAATTATTAAGCATTCTCTAATATCTCAATGACTAAAAGATCAAGTGTAAATGGCTCAGAAAACTTTAAATGAAGAAAGAACTGTACTTGTTTTTTCAGGAAATCTAGATGCCTCACTAATCCCTTGGTACTAATACTAACCACTTGGTACTTGATACTAAGAACTGATAATCCTTAGCCATTTACACTGAATTCCAGGATTACACAGTATTCCTCTGGCTATGAAAGTAACTCATATTACAACCTCAACTTCAGTGAAAAGCTAGTAGGAAAAAAGCAAATTTTAGATTAATCTATGAACTCCACAAGCTAGAGATTGTCATACTAGGTATATGTATGAGGCTTAAACCATAGAAATTTAAATATTCCTTAGTAAATTAATGAAACTGGTGCATCATCCAGATTAGTTTTATACTTCACATTTGAAGCCAGAGACTGAAATTTTATATTTTGATGTGTGTTGAGGACAAGCATTTACATGCCAAGAAAGATTCTCTCTTCTATTTCCACAAACACTTCATAAACCAGCTACAATAAACCCAAATATTAATTTCTGACACCACCGGAGAGGGGGGAATGCTGTTGACTTAGATGGCATTGTTTTCTTATAATGCCAAATATATCACTAAGAAAATGTCAAACTGTAAGATTAAATTAAATATATATTAGTCTTTTGTCCAACAATGCTTTTTTTAATGCTTCTTCAGGACTGCAGGTAGCAGTGTTATGCTCTTTAAACCTGTATTCTTCAACCTGCTTTTCTGCTATGTTTCTTGGTCTCTTAAGCTTGACACAGGATTGTTGTTCCAAAACAGCATAATGGATAAACAAATAAACATTAAATTGTTTATTTAAGTACCCCTAGAACACTTTTAGACATTATGCATTAGTATTTAGATATGTTATTAACTATTATGACTGTAATCCTATAATAGGAAGAAAAAAAAAAAAGAATGACAGTACACCTTAAAGTTTAAAAAGCTCTTCAGATACAACAAAATATACCTTCTACCAGCACATTTATAAGATTTACAAATGACAGCCTTTCTTCAAATTAAATAACTGAGCTGAAACTGACATGGAACTGACATGGAAATTCTGCATAAAAGAGTGAAAAAAAAAAAATCTCATAATTCATCTCTTAACAGCAACACACATGCTGTCAGCAGTTGGTAACTAAAAGTTCGAATTTCTGCACCAGCATCATCATAGCTGCATTGATCGCCAGTTTTAATGCAGAATTCTGGTAGGGAAAAGACAAACTGGGGAGGGAGGGCACAGGAGAAATCCCTATATAGACAGTGTATCAGAAAGAACACTTCAGTAGAACAGAGGTTTTGTACAATTTCAACATTGCACTGAGATCTCATCCTAAATTTTTAGATTGAAAGAAAAACCAAGCAAAACCCCCCATTTTTACAGTTAATATCTCCCATTCGGTAATGGTCAGCCACAATGAGTGTGCTCAACTGTGCTGTTGCCTTCCTTTTGTTAAAGCTATCTATTTTACCTTGGTTCTTAATTAAAAAAGAAAAAATAAGCAAAGGTAATTCCATCACAAAAGAACTGGGAAAGCTTTGTTTTTCTTTAAGCTACAATTACATGTTGCTTCAATCATAGTCAAATTTTCTTTCTTTCCCATGGGGATTCCCCCAGTGTCTCAGTGCATCTGTTCCTAGCATTAAAGCATTCAAGTTTTTTTTCCTTCACCGAGCTGCTTATTTTCATGACGCTTGCATTAATTTAATCCTCTTTGAGTCAGATTCAGCCAAATTTGTTTCAGAAGGTAAAGGTGGTGGGTAGACAGACAGAACATGTAAACAACACACAAAAGTTTCTCTACATAGAAAACCAGACTGGTAAAAGGTGTAATTAGGTATTCCTTACAACAGTGAAACCAATACCTACAAATCCTTTCCACTGAAAAAACAGTAGATGATCTTACTTTTATATTCTAATCTGTCTTTGAAAAGGTTGTTTGATAGAATGTCAAGTCATGGGACATTTCAGTTCAAAGCTTACTAATTTCAGAAAGTTTTGGCTGTGTAAGAGGAAAAAAGCTCACAACCTTTCAAAGACTTCCAAAATTTCAAGTGGTCTGCACCAAAAAACAGCAACACAGAGGCAAGGCAAACAAACAATTGAAAAATACACAGAAAAGCAGAAAGAAGAGGAAAGAAAAGTCAGAAGTCCATATTACACACACACATATCTTACGGAATGGAAGTACCGAATACATAAACAAGAATTAGATTTCATGTATTCTCCTAGGCTCAAACATTTCAGAATAATTCAGCAATCCTCCTTATATAGCATTGCTCTAAAGACAAAGAGGTGAAGTATCCCTTTATGCACCACAGAATTTGGTTTGGGTTTGTGACTAGAAACCACGAGACCTCCTGAAAGATACACCACAAAGAGACTTTCTGTTTTATCTCGCAACTCCTGTTTAAAACATTCCAGAAGCACCTGGAAAGGCTTAACTTGCTTCAGCTCTTTGCAACTGTAAAAGCAATGTCAACTGAGACAACAGTCATACTGCTCAAGACATTCAGATCTGTCATCTTTAACTTAATTCATCAGTACGTATTAGGAAAACTTTACCTGGGGTGGTGGTGGCAGGGGAAATCTGTTATCACTTTGTCTATAAAAATAATCTCTGATATAATATGTACGTATTATATTTCTTAAGATAAAGCAAATAAACCCTTTCAAAGAAGTGTATTTGGACTCAAAATCAAACATATTTTCTGGTGGAAAACAGACCTTTTAGGTACTAAAATATCTCTGCACCGAATATAAACCTACTTGAAGAGGAGTGGAAAATCTTCGACAATTATAATAGAGGCAATAAATCTTCAATTCTGTTCTCTTACTAAATGAATGCTTGACATTGCTTATGACAGAACCACTTGACTAAGAAACAGCTTCATATAACAGAAACCAGCTGTCTTCTGACAAACAAGAAAGCCTACATTTGCTGAATAACATATGTCATGTTTGTCCATTTTTTCCTTTTTACTTCCCTTTTTTAGCTAAAGTTCCTTTTGTGCTGAAAAACACAGCCATGTTCCCCTCCTGAATACTACTTAGTTCACTACTTTTACCAGTTCCTCTTCAATCTGCCTGATTAACACCTTGAGTTCCCTCTAACTCTTCAAGGACTGAGGAATAACTTGGTAAAAAATAATCAGCTAGCAGTCTGGAAAAAGATTCCTAAGAAGCTCTACGTTTATGACTGCTGCTCAGTCTCTCTTTTTTTCTTTGCTTTAATCACAAATCCCTAAATGGTGCTCTGCGTCATCTACCAATTAGTTATGCCAGTTCTAACCTGTACCAAGCCAGGTCTCCATAAACCCTCGTCACATCATGCAGCCTCAGAAGCCGGCTCCAGCTCAGCAAGTCCCCTCTTTGTGGTTAACCACATTGGCAGCAGCTCCTTGCTTCCTACCACGAGCGCTGAGCACCCTCAAGGAGAGATGGTGCTGAGCTCCCTTCTCATATAAAACGCCATTTCCCTCTCCTTGGAGAACGATTTCATTCATGGCTGACAGAAACAGAGGGTAATTCTGGAAATAAAAAACGTAAAAAGACGGCATGTGCTTCAAGGTATGCAAAAGTGCACTCTTTTTAATGAGGCAAATAACAGCATCTGTCTTCTCACTGGTATGAGTGCATACTGCTCCTTAGCATTAGTAGGAGTCAAGATACAGATACCGTATTATTACTATGCACACAGGATTATCTCCCTGTATTACCCTGAACAAGAGATTTCTGACTGGTTACAAGGAAATTTGTGTACTCTCTCCTCGTGCCAGGACACTTTCAAAGAGGAGGAAAAAGCCTGACAAAGAAAATGCCAAACTGTAATTCTATTAAATAACTTGAAGCAGAATGTCATAGTCAGTTACATATTTAAAGACTGAAAGCAGACTAACATTTGTAAACAAATAATTCATTTAGGCTTTGTTTCAAGGACTGCTCCTGGCTTTCTGTTTATCAGACACAAATGGCAAAGCGATGAGTCCTACATCATAAAATTTTGTAATACTCAGAAGCAGAGCTCCAGCGAGAAAAATCTAAGACATCTACATCTCAATGCGTTATTGTAGCATGAAGGTTTTGGTGTTTTTATTTGCCTGCCAGCTTTTTTCATGGGAGGACTGAAGTTTCTCCAATGTACCATAAAAACGTAAATGAAACTTCAGATGGATGTATTACTTAGTGCCGTGAAGAAGGAAGGACCTCCCTGCACTGATGTAGGAAGCAGAGGTGGCTACAAAACCACCCAGAATTGTCTTGGGGAAAGTAGTTCAATGCTTAGTAGCTTTCTTAAATCCTAGAAGAAAGCTGCTAGCTATGATGGGGAAAGCTAATCCTCATGAATCATACACACTGATATTGTCACATGTACCAGTACTTGGCCAGGAGAAAAAATTGCCACGGAATCCTAGCTGAAGAGTATACATCTAGATCAGCAAAATGTTGGTCAGCCCCGTGGCAGATCTCCTGGCTATGGGGCAAAGTCTACTGTTTTGATACAAAATATGGAGAGCCACACCATCAATGAATGTTGGTGTGAGGTCTGCTGTCTTAGAGAACATGTCCTGTTGTACTGATGAATGGAAACTATGCAAAACTGGAACGCAGACACTACAGTTGCAATCTGATTTTGTAAAGGATGTACACGGGAATTGCATAACTGACAACATTTTAGGTTACTTCATTGACTAAATCACAACTGGAGAGGAAACAAGTCTAAACATACAATCAAAGTGCAGATCTGCTAAAAACCTTATTTTAGAATTATTTTGGAATATGTTTACAGTAAAATATCATGGACTTACTGATAGTTCTTCTCTACAGTTAATTTATGGAGAGTAAGGAGTACTTGAAATGTTTTATTTGGGGTAAACATGAACTCTTTATACAGACAACGCCACAGTTCTCCTTTGCTGACTGATGCTAATACGAAGTAGTTCTGTAGTTTTATTTGATGATTAAAGCAAATAAAAACCCCTAGTACTCTATAACCTTATAGCTACCAAAGCTAAAGCTTGGCAAAAGATGATGGAATATTGAAGTCCTACAACTAACTTTGTCACAAACTGGACAACGCTGACAGAAGTTGACTTGAAGGAGCTCTATTTCTACTGATGTGTATTCATTAGTAATTTTGTCCTAGAGCTTGTGTAGATGCATTTGGGGACAACTTGTGATGATTCTGTAATTAAAACTCATATTTGTTATACCCCAAACCATACCTCATTCCAAATTTTTATGGCAAAACATCAGACCTATGGAAGACGCCACATCAGTGAGATTTATTTAAACTTAAAGAAAATGGAACCTGCAAATATCACTTTGATCAAGTAACTCTGCAAGTCATTTTACTTCTGATGAAAATGCAGTTGGTCAAATTTTAATAGGTAAATTAATATAGGTAAATTGCTTTTAAAATGACTTAATCTTTTTGGACAACATGCAGTTTAAAGTAAAGAACTTCATCTCAGCACATGAGCAAGCTTATCAAATTTATATAGACACCGTGTGGTCCAGGATTCCAAATTATTCTAAACAAAATTCAATATACTTGAGTTCACAGTGGTTACCCTTCTTGACAAAAACAGACAAAGACATGGCTGTTCTGCAGTACGGCACACGGTGAAGAGATCCGCAAGCAGGCAAGGAGACACAAAACAACACCCTTCAGGTGTACAAGATAGAGTACAGACAGACACACAGATGATGTCCCAACAAGACATACTAGCATAAGCATGGTATTGGGCAGTCACGACTAAAGGATATTCAAACACAATTCAAATCACACTCAATCTAGCTCACAGGCATCTGCACAACTTTTCTTGACACCTTCCTGTTTTTATCCTTCCTGGGTTAAAATCAGACAGGCTCTAATCACGCCCACAGGTGAAGTTTCATAGAAATTCACTTCAGAAAATGGTAATTTTTAAAGAACTTAAAACAGACAATTCAGCACTGTACATTCAGAATAAAGATCAATTTGAAAAGTAGGTTCCTTTTCTAAGCACATCACAGTTTTCCGCAGCTGTTTTAGGCTACAGCCAAGTTACAAGTGTTTCCTACCCTGATGTTAATGTAGGTTGGTTTATGGCACAAACTAAGGCCTAAGCAAGTTTTTAATGCCCAGTTTAGTTTTGGAACATGACAAAAAACTCAATGCATAGTATAACATTTTTGCTGTGTTCATGCTTTCTATTTTGTGACCCCAATCACAATACATATAATAACAAACAAATAAATAACAAATCCTGTGGGCTTATGGCACCCCTCCTTCACTGGAGAGATTCAAGACTGAGCTACAGAGATGCTTGCCCCTTCTGCTTCTTCTTTCACAGAGCCTCCTTCCATTGCACACATTGTCAGACTTTTATCAAAATGGTGGGGAACCCTCTACCACATGTACTGCCTTTACCTGCTAGAATAGAGCATAGGTTGTTCACGTTGGTAATGCTCATCTACATTCAAGGAAGAAGAAGAAATTGTGGTTGCCAAGGAAGCCGCTTCAAACAGAGATGGAGTGCTTGGCACTAGATCCGGCCGGTGGCGTGAAGCTAGTACTGCATGCACAAAAACAAAGAACATTAACAAACTTAATTTCAAATCGAATCCAAGGATCTTTATGCAAGTGTATGGAGTCACTTAGTGCTCTCAACAGCTTCTTGAACCTTCTTAGTATGTTTGAATTGATGAGATTGTACTATTCATGTGCCCATACCCACACTCTGCTGCGTTACAGGGTGAATTTCAGCTGCTAGCCAATACATTCAGCAGAATGCAGAGCAATGCCAAGGTCGAATATGAAACAGTGTTATGAATATCTGATGAATTCTTCTAAATTCTGGGACTGGTCTCACACTACCAGGGCCTGGTTTTCAGATGGGGTTAGGTGGCTGGTTATCCTTTGAGCCTGGCTGCAGATGAGAGAGGCGAAGTCTGTATCTCTTCAAAAAGACTCTGGGAACAAAGAACTGAGCTTCAAAACACTTCATGTGATGTGTTTGTTTAAAAGTCAGTGAAAGAATAGCACTGGCTCTGGCCTTAATTCGCCACCTGGGCTGGATAAATTCTTTTAGGATTCTCTGAAATCCAAAAGATTAGTATCACACTATAACCTTGATTCTGACTTCCTCTTGCTCCTGAAGGTCCATTCTACCAATTATGACTAACAACTTTCTCCGTGAGAATAATCTGACTCTGAAGTTTTGAAAGCTCAGCCAGATTGGAAGCTTTCTAGTTATAGGGCTTCTAGAGCTTATACTAAATTACTTTAAAAACACTGTTTAGGCTGTTGATATGAAAGACATTACCTTCCTCATCAAGGCTGGCATAGCTTTGTCCTTCAGCCAGAATGCCACGCTTTTCATCTTTCCACTCCTGGCTAACCGCACACACTATTTCTTGTGATGCTGCCTTTAGGGCTGTGATGGAATTGCACCGTTTCTTTGAAGGTGAAGACTTCAAAGCTGCATTACCAAATGAAAATAGGTGTTGAATGATGCCGTCTTATCTCCCTGCACATCTTTAACAGCACATAGAAGAGCAAGCCATCTATAAAGCTAGAGTTTCTGAATACAGACAAAGAACACATCCAGACAGAAACCCACTTATCAAATATTATATTAAAACTAGAGCAAAAGGCATTGCTATTTCACCTATGAGTGAAGTACTTTTGTCTTTTTCCAGGGTTTCTATCAGCTCATAGGACAAAAAAAAAATCTAGTCAGTTAACCACATTGACATCACTAAGTTACAAATCTATGGGAGTATCAACCTGTGTAATCAGAGACAGAATGATACAGAAAAAAACAGATGACAGGAAAACTAAAAAGACATCTGGAGTATTCTGAGAGGTTATGATAATTTCCCTGAGCTGTGAACTACTGCTATAGTAGATGTATGTGCTACTGCAAAATTCCCACTTCAGTGACACGTGTCAAACATCATCTTTGGGTAAAATAAACACTTCCAAGATGTTGATGGCTTGTACACTCAGGATGCTTATATGAGCATCCCCTTTATAATTCTTACCAGGGCCTGCCTACTACAATGGCATTTTGTGTGAAACTCTAGGATTTGACCATTGACGCTACTACTGAACCACGACCCTCATTTTTAGTTCTTCTCCAGAAGGATGCCAGCCCTTTCATTTAGCTTCAGTTGCCAGCTGCTGACCTCCATGCATTGGCGGCAAGGTTACTTCAGATGCACTGCAATAGTTCATATTGTGCTCTACTACGAAATTAAAAGCATCAAAGCCACTTGGCTAAAGACTGAAGAAAAGAATCAGATGCATAACTCCAGGATATTGTTAAAAGATAACACTGTAGATAGCTGCTGAGCTAGCCTCTGCCCAAGGCTGAATCTGCTTATTTTGTTTTTATTGTTATGTATGGAAGCTTGTTCTGTGCACTAGAGGAAAAAAACACATATTCAAAACAGGGCTTAAGAATTTAAACTGAAATGTCTAACTCAAAGTTTAGCAAAAATGTTCCTGAAGGCAAAACACTCCCAATTTTTTATTTTATGAAAGAATGATAATGCATTTTAACCATTAATCCATATAAAAGGAGATTAACCGCCTTGTATGCAGAGCAGATCAATAAGAGTGGGATATTAAGACAGGTTAACAGCCTGCAAAAATAAGACAGTCAAATTAAGTATATAGAGAGAATTAAGCATGATGTCCTTAATAGTACATTCTAGATTTCAAATACAGAATGGGTTGTGTCTTGTGCTGACATAAATCTAGCAGTCAGAAAAAAAAAAAAAAGACTCAAATGTTCAGGAAACCTATATGGCTGCATGAGACATTTATTTTTTCCAACACACAGAAGCATCAAGTTGACTACTCCTTACTCTCTATCAGTACTGAGGAGTTTGAGTATCGTCTCAGACAACAGAGCTCCCACCAGTTCTCTGGCAAAATTATTCTAGGGTTAAGAGATCTGAATCTCAGGAGGCTCCTTCCTCCTTTCAGCTGAATTTTGCTTCATATTTTTTTGTATAACATCAGATTCTTTTATTTTGATATTAATTATTCTTTTCTGAAGGATTTAACATTTACACCTTAAATTGTTAATTTGTGCTAGTATTTGTAGTCATTCTTGTTCACTTAAATCTCATTTAGTTCTATCCTTCATTTGTATTTTGTTCTACCTCTATCCACGTATCCACTCCAGACAATTAATGACAAAGTTAAGAGACCAGCATAACACTGGTGAAAAAGGTATTTAAAAAACACTTTCTATCAGTTTGATAGAGTGACATATGCTCAATACTCTTTCTGTAATATTTGAGCCAAGTGTCCATTCCACATTTTGACGTTCAACTCCAAACCAAATACAGTTCCATGAGTAGGATTATCAAACTGCTAACTAGGATGCATTTTAGAGTCTAAATTCCTCTATAAGAGACATATTTCTGGCCAATCAATTGATATTTATTTGACAAGAACCCTGCTTTATAAAAAAAAACCCCATGAAACTCACAAAACGCTGCTTCCTAGAGACTAAGGAGAAACATCCCTTCTCTAACTGAAAAAAAAAAAAAAGTGCAATTTCAGCATCTCCACCGATTTAAAAAGTGATTTGGCAGTAAAGCAGTAAATTAGTATGGATGCATACTATTTAAACCAACTGATCTGTAGGTCTTACAATAATGTTTTATACCACTTGCCATAGTTGTTGAAAAAACCTCTCATTGCTCAGATATCAGAACAGCATTTCCCCAAGGAGCAGCCTGGGCCACAGTGAACCCCAAGCACTCATCTTTGCCCTTGCTGGTATATTCATCAGGTCTTCCCTGAAGCCTTCCTCACTGCACACACACTGAATGTATCTCAGCGGTTGGCACCATCCTTCTCTGTACTTGTGATGCTTCAGACTGAATTTCCTTTCAGTAGCCTGACCAACTTATAGAGGAATTATCCATAAATTCATTAATATTTTAAGACTCTCCAAAGGTCTTATTTTCCTGAATAGCTGTCACAACATGCCAGGCTTATAGGGAATCACTAATTAGGGTTAATTCAAATTCTCTCTTTTTCTTCTAAAGACTCCTTTGCTCTACTTAAAATATCTCATTTCTTTTTATTTTTTTCAGTTCAGCCACTCAGCTTTCCTCTTTCATCAGTGTATCCTACTTTTTCTTCTTATTTAGTAATTTCACAAAGTACTTTTAACCTACACTTCTGATTTCATGTTGCTTTTAGTTACCAGTTTTCCCTCTTCTTTCTTGCTCTTTTAGACTAATGGCGTATGTTGTTATCATCTGCCATGTCTCTAACTTTGGTTTTCATGGTCAGGGTCAGAGTTTCGCAAGCTCACTCCAAATAATTGGATTCTTTCAAAAAACAGTTGGATACTGGTCTTCAGAAAAATGATACTATCTTTAGACCAAAGCAGAGAAACAAGGCCGTGGTAAAGACGATGGTGAGGCAGGTTGTCCCCTTGCAGCCCATGGATGTGCATGGTGGCGCAGATATCCACCTGCAGCCCGTGGAGGAACCCACACTGGAGGAGGTGGATGCCCAAAGGAGGCTGTGACCCCATGGGAAACTGGCACTGGAGCAGGCTCCTGGCAGGATGTGCCATCCTGTGGAGAGAGGTGCCCACACTGGAGCAGGTTTGCTGGCAGGACTTGTGACCCCATGAGGAACCCACACTGGAGCAGTCTGTTCCTGAGGGACTGCACCCTGCAGAAAGTTCGCGAAGGACTGCACCCTGTGGGAAGGACCCATGTTGGAGAAGTTCATACAGGACTGTCCCCCCTCAGAGGGACCCCTTGTTGGAGCAGGGGAAGAGTGTGAAGAGGAAGGAGTGGCAGAGACAACGTGTGATGAGCTGACTGCTACCCCCATTTCCCCTCCCTGTGCACTGCTTAGGAGGAGGTAGGGAATTCACCAGTGAAGTCGAGCCCAGAAAGAAGGGAGGGTTGGGGGTAAGGTGTTTCAAGATTTGGTTTAATTTCTCATCATCTACTCTTATTTGAATCATAGTAAATTAAATTAACTTTCCCCAAGTCAAATCTGTTTTGCCCTTGACTTGTAATTGCAGAGTGATCTCTGTCCTTATCTCAACCCATGAGCTTTTTGTTATATTTTTCTCCCTCTGCCCAGTTGAGGAGGGGAGTGATAGAGCAGCTTTGGTTGGCACCTGGCATCCAGTCAAGGTCAACCCACCACACCCTGTAAGTTGCTAAATAATGCATCTTACCCTTGACAATGAATTAAAAAATTGAAGAAGGAGAAATAGAGGGGAAAACTAGAAACGGGAGATAGTGACAAAAGACCTTAAATCCAACCAATATCCAACTTCTGATTGTTTTCCTTGATAAAGCTCAGAAGAAATCCATATCAAAGAGAAGAATGCCTATCTTTTCAAACATGCTTGAGGTGGTATGTAAACAATCTTTAAATTGCAAATTAAATAAATAAAAGTCAATAGGGGTATTCCTATGAATAACAGGTGCAGGACTGGACACATCATTAGATCATGAAATTTATCTGTATATCAATCCAATATAAGGGAACTTGTTTTGCCTTCAGATGCCCCTAATGTGACAAAAAATACACAGCAAATAATTCTCTGTAATTTACTATTAGAGCACAACCTTATTAGCTCCAGTGAAGAAACTCAACTTCTGTCAATGTAAGTGCTACAAGAAGTTGAATAAAGGATTCTTTTATTGCCAAGACAGGAGTGTTATAAAGTAATGATTATTAAAAATATCTAAAAGTGATAACTTTCTTACCTTGAACTTTCTTGAAAACTCTTGTACTCATAAACTTTAAAAATCTATCTGCATAAAAACTTGGTCGGTGAACTGAAACAGTATCCTGTAAGATTGAAAAAGGTCTTAGTCACATTTTCCATTTGTAAATCACAAGTAAATTGTCAAGAAAGAAGCTGGACACTTCAGGTAAACTATATCATACATTTCAGGCACACTCAAAACAAGTCAACCCTAACAAGTTTTCCCTTTTTAAAGGTTAATTCTTCAAGAACTTTAAGTATTTTATTTATGAAATTATGAATTATGAATGACACAGCCATATTCTGCAAAATCTTCCTGGCATTCAAAATGTTTTTTTCATATTCATCAATGTCCTGCTAAGTGGCCATTGTCTTGTGTAAGTTATAAGGACAAGCTGATCATTTTAGTTGCTTTTTGAAAGATCAACAAATAGAATCAGAGCATGTATTTGGTGGCAAATGGGCCTAAAAGATTTCAGCAACAGTTCAAACCATGTGGTGATGGTAGACTACAAATATACCAGAGCTATATCTTTCCTGGCCAACATCAGTTGAAGTTCCATTAGCTAAAATATCATCAGTTTGAAAAAATAAAATAAAATCTACTTACTCCATCATAAACAAGAGCTTTCCAAGAATGTTCCAGCTTCTTCATTAACCTAAGCATATACAAACAAAATAAGAACTGCTTTATAAAAATTCCATATTTGTAAGTAATTTCAGAATAGTTTATTCAATAAAAACTTGAAATTCAACTTACCTGTAAGACTGGAGAATATCAATAATACCCATAAATAAAAGTAGCTTTTCTCCTTTATGGCTTTTAGCTGGAATACCTCCCATCCTGAGAGAAAAAATGAAAAAGTAGTTAGAGTATCTTTTAAGACATCTCTGATCATCAGTTAGCAGGTGAACTGTACCCACTTACAAACCCAAAGAAATGCACATATTAAAGACAGATGCTACAGTGCAAAGTCAGTCAAATGTGGGTTACTTAGTACACAACTGATTTTAAATAGCAAACCTAAAGTTATTTGGGATCCAGTGGTAAATATCTATTAAAAACAAAGAGTGTTTTAGGATAACTTTTAGATAGAATTAGAAATATTTAGATGATCTGAAAATAGGAAAAAAGTATACAATAGTTTATTACTAAGGAAAATAAATAATTTTGCCTAGCTAAAGGAGAATTTTGTCACCTTATGTAATTAATATGTAATTGAACTGTAGAGAGCCTGCACATTACTCTAGGTCTGAAAAGGTTGTTTTGTGTACTTTTCACTAAAGATTATGTATGTGCTTTTCCAAAATTCCTCTACAGACAATTAGTGACAGAAAAAGTAGCAGCATCAAGCGAAGACGCCTGACTGCCTGGATGTCCACTTGGTTTAGAGTACTTACTCGGGCATGACCTTAAAGAACAAAACGCTCATCCTAAGACCCTCTCTTCCCACTCTACCACATAAAAAAAGGGTCCGTTGTTTTTAGAACCAGAAACTGAAATGAAACACAGCAGAAGACTGACCTAGGGGTCTTTTTTGTAAGACCTAGGCTGATTTTCATCCACCTCACTGAGGTACCTGTTCTGTCAATACGAGAGAGATGATAGTGCAAGGGGCCAAGGAAGAACTCAACTGCTGCAGCAGGCTCTCAGCAGTGCTACTACGCTGCTCAGGATCAAGGCAACACTCCATTAGCTCAAGTGATGTAGGAGCCCAGGGTGGGTTTCCATACATAATAACAACAGGGACTTTCTCGGATGACCTATATGAGGCTTTGGCTTTTAGTTAAAAAACCAAACCAAACCAAATCCAAAACCCAACACACCCCCAGATTGCCAGTGCAAGACCTCTGACACCATACAAGAGCATCCACCATCTTCTATGTGAATGTGGGTAATGCTGTAAAAACTGAGTGAAATTCAGCTCTACTTTACATTCTAGAATGCTGAGCATCTGCAAAATCTCTCTGAATGCTAAATACCATAATTCTCCCATGTGCTTGCTGTAGGTTTAAGCTCATGATCCTATATCATCGGTTGTATTTACCTAGACATCTCCCTTGGGAATCAGAAGAGTAAATCCTTCATTTGAAATGAAATCCTCATTGTAATGAAGGACTGATCATACAAAATGAGAGCAGTGAACATAATGCTCTCACTAACACTGAACATATTTCAAAGGAAACAACAGAATAACTGTTGCCTATATACTTAAATTTCTATTGCAGTTTTTGCTAGATAGAAAAATCAGAGGAAAGCAGCAGTTCTTAATCTCAGAAAATATCGTACATGGATATGACTGCATTTCAGTGATTGATGATACAGTTCTGTGTATTGAGTATACTATTTTAGATGAAAATAACCACTGTAGGGATATCCAATGTTAATAAATAGTTTTTGCTTGTGGCTCATCAGGCTGCTTCCAGTTAAAATTAGATTATACCTACGGCTCCTGTAATAGCTGTCTCATAACATCACTTTTATAAATGAATGCACTTGTGCATACATAAGTCACTCTGAGCTAACAAAATTTTCTATCTTGTATTTAAAGATGATCAATTTACTAATCAACATTTTAGTTTCTTGCTCTGCAGCAAATCTTGATGGTCCAGCTTTTGGGGGAAAAAAATAAATGCTTAAGCTTTCAATTCCTGAAATGCAGTGTACTATCGAATGTTTTGCTTCTTAATACCAAGTGGTAAAGAGTGGAGAAAGAGAATGTGCAAGTTTTAATAGTAACCTTAAGAGCAGGTTACGACACTTACGTGTTTGTTGTTTCCGTGCTGATGGAGTCCCCTGACTTCCTAGGGCCCTGTATGGACTCCATGGCTGTAGAATAGAGAACTTTCTGCCCTCCAGGACGTTTGGCGTCTGATGCGCTCTGGGAACACTCTCCCTCTTTTTCCTTCATGTTACTGTTCAGTATGTGGATTCCCAGTAGCAGACTGTAATCCATGATCTTAAAACTTTCTAGAACCTATGAACAAAGAAGAAATGGCTGTACTGAAACAAAAAAAAGGCTACCTACAATATGAATTACACAGCAGCATTCTGAAAACCTAAGTAAAAACAGGCCTTCAAAGTACATGTTTCTCTTATTAGGAAAATGTGTGAAATTATAATTAAACAAAAATCTTTTAACTACCCCACATAAATCAAAGTGCTAGTTATCTAATAAGCTCAATGCTGTTGTTGCAAGTGGGAAAGAAAGATGCATAGCTGAAATGTAACCTGATGTTATTTTGTAGTCAAGGAAGATACATCCAGTCAGCACCTTTTTTTATTTATAGCAAACAATCAATTAATAGTTCCACCACATACTTATGAACTACAGGCATTTTTGAAGTCACCTCTAATGCATGTTCCAGACTTTACTGAGCATTTTTGCCTAGACTACCTCCCCTCCACCTCCTGTTTATAACTGAGAAAGCACTCTTGGAGAACTTTCAAAATTTCAAAAAAAGCATTTGCTCCCACTGTCTCATTAACAGCTGATGGGATCTGGGTACGAAACTCATGCATCTCTCTTTATTAAGCTAAATAGAGTCGATCTAAACTGCAAAGGCAGTTTTACTTCTGAAAGATGACTTAACCAACCAGCCTTCTCTTCTGGCTCTACCAACCATTTTTGTCTCTGTCAGTAGGTGAGTTCCCTTTCTTTTGTCCTTCCATGACAGGTACTGTCATAAGTTTCTAGTCAGTTACATCATTATGAAGTCTGGCATGCTGCCATTAAAAGGAAATACAGTTCAAGTCAATATGCAACCATGAACTAAAACAAGCTGTGATCACATCTAGTAATACAACCAAACTGTTAGCAGACAGCAACTGTGTTCAATATCTCATGTCTCATGTAACAGCAGAACTGGTAGCAACCAGGAAGGATATGCTGTGCCACTCACCTCTCCTTTACCTCATGCAGCTCAGCAGTGATTCATGATATGTTTTGGCACACAACGCCCTAAGATAATGGTGTAATTTTTGGCACAGAATCAAGAGGCAACAGTACATCTTTTTACGCGAACAAGAATAAAACATGATTTTGCAGAGACGACAAATAAAGAGCAGTACTCCAGGTACGTCATTTTGATGAAGACTATCAAAGTATAAATATTTTTTACAGAAAACACTGAGATGGTTTATGAACTCTAAGACACATTTTGCAAATCCAAATTGAGATTTGTTGGCAACCACCGGGAAAAGTCTAGTGATCTGCAAAATTGTATGAGGAAGAAAATGGAGTCTACTACTTAACACATCCCCAGAGATAATTTTAACTCCAGTGTCCAAGTATATAGGCAAAGAGGTAGTAAAACTCTGTTCTGCTCCATCTATATTCCTTACGTACTCATTATACTAAATAGAAGCCAAATGTACAATACATCTGAATTCTTTTCAACCTCTGGCATTTATCTTCCATGAGGAACACAGTGTTTTAATTTTAGCACCGTTGCAAGCATTTAAAGTGAAGAAACAAAGCATAACACACTGTAGTCTAAGTGGAGAACGGCATAGGCTCATTCTGATTTCCAGATGCCAAGGAGAAGTTTGGAAGACATGGTAGGTTTGATCTTGCTCAGAGTAATCCTGCACAGAGGTGGGTTAGTTCAAATGGAACAAGAAAAAGGCTGCTAACGTATGGCCCTCAGTACTCCACAGCATCTTATGATGACAGAACTCACAGAGAGTTTCAGGATACAACAAAAAAGCGTATTTTAAATTACCATACAATAAGATAACAAAATGTTATTGCGCATTGTGTGGTGACATTGGTGGCTAGTAACTTCCTGGTTTATGATCATCATGACTTGCAAAAATAGCACAGCTAAAAGGTACAAAGGCACAGACACTTGGTGCTAAGTAAGTTCTAGAATTTTCTTTACACCTGCTACTTTGCTACCCTTTACTCAGACTTTCTCAAAAAGAAATTTCTATATAACGTATTCATTAAAAATATGTAATCAGTGGATGTTTGCTGCCAAATACTGAAAGTAGATTCTGGGTAGGCTGAAGAAAAACCAAAAAAACCAATTAATCCTCTATAAAAATACTTACCTTAGTAGTACAGTCAGCAACACTGTTTATGCAAAGCCAGATTAGAGCAGCTATTCAGGCTTGGAAAAAGCATTGCCACTTTTATTTTACAGTTACAAACATCAGTTCTGCCTTCAACCTATTCTTTACTGCTTTTAGAATTATATTACATTAGACAAATTATGATTTAACTGCGCTAATTACATAACCTACATCTAGGATCGGATGTAGCTTCATGGAAGGGTGTGGTATAATGTGCCGCTGCTTCTTCCACAGGGACCTCTTACGTCTTCATACGTCAATTATCTGACTGCATCAATTCACCACTGTCACTTAAGCCCGTACCATTTATACTATACAATGGACTAAAAATCTCTCTTACTATTTATGCCTTTGTTTTAGGATTGCTGAAAAACACTATAAAACCAAGTAGCTATTCTGTTATTCCGGCTCATTATGAAACTGAAACACCTGCACATCCAATGGATTAACTGCAGTACACATTCTTACAAACAGCACACAGCATATGAACTCTAGCCCTCATCCTCCAGACACCCTGTTCACGGTCCTACTCAGAGGCAGGATTGTCCAGTCCACAAAGTGTCTTCAGGATATTGTAATATGATCTGCCCCTCTGACTGTCTGCTGGTTTGATACACAGTTCTGATTACCTCCCCCTTGAAATTTGATAACCAAACCAGCCACTCCTTACGCAAACGCACATCTTTTGACCAGGTCCAAGCCTGTTTTACTCCCCTGTTTGTTTCTAAGGGAAATGCTGATAAGAAATAATTAACCAGAACAACAAGGAAGAATCTCAAACATCAGCACTCGACAAAAACTTACTTCGCGTCAAACTCTTCGGTCTGTATTAAGACAGGAATTTTACTTCAGTCAGTGGGATTTCCAGATGAATATAGCTGAAAGGTTCTCACATATGTATCATCATTAATACTTAAAATAGCAAATTATGATTATTTTTAAGCGTGTAAGTAACATTTTGTGCACGCAGTTGTACGAATTAATCTGGTTTGCCACAGAAAAGTTACAGAGTGCAGCACATTGAGCTATTTCTGAACATGCAGCATCCTATGAGAATAAAAAAGGCCTAAGCCTTTTCCTGGGTTGAGGGTTGCTTGCAAATAGCTTTGATGATTTCAGATGGAACTGCTTTTGAGAAGCAGCAGCAAGTTTTTGCTACAGAGGTACCAAAATGAAATCCTAATCTAATGAAAAAGCACTCAAACAAATCACAGTATTAAAGGGCTATATTCATAGAAAAGTGAGGAAGCCCTGCAAAACACCTCGTGTCATCCATGTGAGATCACTAGAAATTGACATTAACTCGCAGAAATACAGTCCTTGTGTTAAAGTGAGAGAAATTAAATCTTTACTCATGCAACCACTCTGAAATGCACCTTGCCAGCAAAATGGCACTGGGAGATTTCACCAAGAATATTCTTATTGTTAGTACACAGCACCATTAAGTGTTGTATTTGCTAGTGACAAGTAAACGTTCAGTTCATTAACTCGACATTAAATTGTTCGTCCCATTTGTATTTATGTATGTGTTATTTCACTAGCTACACAGATTCTGTCAACACGATGTTGTCACTTGGTCACCAAGTACTGCTTGCAAGGCTGGCTTTAGCTGGTCTGACAACTTACAGGTGGTGAGCGTCACTCATCCCCTTCCAGCCTTAAGCGCTATTTTGCTTTCATACCACATAAAAAACCCAGTGAAATGGCATCACAAAATACGTTGTTTCGGAACATGGAAAAATAACTCCCTGAATCAGATTTTCTTTTCTCTGAGCTAATCAGATATTAAAGCATTCTGTGAATCATCTTAGGCATGGTTACACTCAACTATCTCAGCCAGTGACTAATAAAGCAAAGCAAGTATTTCTGCCATGGAATTCAGTTGTATTTTAGATGCAGTCAGCTCAAGATGTGTATTGTCTGACGGAGAAATCTGCATTCACGTTGCTAACCGTGCAAAACAACTCAATTCGGCAGGTCATTTTCATAAAAGAATCAAGGAAAACACTACTCAAAAAAAAAAAAAAATAGTTTCACAAGCTTATGAAATGCAAAAACGAAAAGGATAACGATGCAAGCAAACAATTCCTCTCCTACAAGCATTTTGGAAACGGGACATAGTAACTAACATAACAGAAAGAAGACTAATTTCACACCAAAACAATAATTACTCTCCAATGTAAGGAGATATATAAAAATCCCACAAAATAAAGGACTATCTCACAAGTCTTAGTCACTATCTTAGAAACAAGTGCACTAATGTCAAATGCCTAGTGATGGGTCTGGTTTAGAAAGAATCTGTGTCAAGAAAATAAATCACCAACCCCTCAAAGCATACATGGATTCACTTCGATTTCAACAGAATTTTTCAAACATATTGTTAACTAACACTCCTAAAAATTATAATCTTGTTTCTGATTTCCAAAGTAGAAGTAAAGAGAAATTTGGAATTTCAACTGATACCACAGGAGTGATAAAATATAAAGATACAAGAGATTTGCATTATAATTCTATGCACATTTTCCTCAAACTACCATTTCTGACAAAGAGGCCCTTCATCTAAGATTACCACATTCTCCACTTCCATGCCACGCCACCTATTATTTGTGCCCTATGCTGCAGTTCAATATTCCTTCAAGTTGCACCAATGCTATTGTTTGTAAGGACATGCTGTAGAACGAGTCACTGAAATGATACAGGTTAAAGAATAATCTGTGTAGACAGACCCTCTGAGGCAGGAAAAAGACAAGAAAACCAACAACCCACCACCACTACTAAAGGTTTTGAAAAATCCAGTGAATAAATTTGATCATCCAAGGTCACTGTCACAGCTGCTTCAGCACAAAACAGATAGGTGTTTATGCCTTAAAGCTTGAGACTTTTGCAGCAACTGGCCAAAACAGCAGTGATGAAAACAATACCCAGACCTGAAGCTTATGAGATATGACCCCCTTTGTCTTCAGCTTTGAATTTCCTTGTCTTTACAGACCTCTTTGTTAGTCAGGCCATTAATGCAATTTTTAAAATGTGACTTCCTTAGAAAAGTCCATAGTGTTCTTTGCTAATATAATAAAGGAAAAATGCATACTCTGAAAAGCCATTCAATTCTCACTAGTAAAAGCATCTTGAAACTAATTTGTTGTTCTTAAAAAACTGCATGACTACAACTGGATTAATTGTCATTGCTTCCGTAACAGATATTTTGCAATAGAGGTATCAATATATTTATTATTCTAATGTTAACTTACAAATGAAAAATGGGTAACTACATACTTCTGTTTAGAACATTCCTCAACACTTGCATGAAATCCCTATAAATGTGGAAAGCACCCCTAACAAACTAGGCCTTTTGCTTTTCCAGCAACAGGATCATTTCCAACCATTGCTACTGAACATCTGAAAAAGGAAAACACCAAACCAGAAACCATAACAGTATTGAATCAAATTAAATAAAAAAATTCTGGTGAAGTGCAACCTTGGAAAAAAAAGACTCAATTTCCATTTAAAATTATCAGAAGGGAAATCCTATAATACAAAAAGCTGAATTATGTTGTTTAGTTTCTAATTTTACTTTGAAGTCTTACAGCAGCAATGCATTTTGTCCTTCATGTCTTGAAAAATTTTAAACAATGAGAAAGCAAAAAAACCCCATGACTTAACTCCTGCTCTAACCACAAGACAAAATATGGTGTTCACAAACCTTAGTCCTCCAGATAGCGTGGAGATATTAGCTAAATAATCCTGACAATACTCCTACGACATGTCTAATCATTCTCCTAATTTTCTAATGCAAAGATACACTATAAAAATTAAGTGTTCTGCCACAGAGGGAACAACACTGAGTCAATCTTCAAACATCAGGAAAGGGTTTGGTTTCCTCATCTGCAGTAAGACATGCCTTAAAAGAAAGAGGTGAAGAGGGAAACAGTAAAGATTATTTAATCTCATCTCTTAGTAATAGCTGTATTTACAGAGAGAAAAATACACTTATTTTTCCACTTTGATGAATTTGGAAGAGATATCCCCAGCAAGAAATCATAATACATGCATACTTTGCCTACTTGTAGGTTATTAGCACTTCAACTGATAGCTCAAAAAATACTCTTCCTATTGAGACAGAAAATCTAATTACTTACTGCAAGGCAAAATTCCCTAGTTTTACAGTGACTTGGCTTGTCTGTTTGTGTAAAACTACATTTATTAATGTAGTTTTAAATGTGACAGGTGTCACAGGATCCCTAAGGTCACCAAGTTAACTGAGAAGAACTAGTTTTGAGTTTATAGGCCAGTTCTGAAATATGCTTCATTAAGAAAAAAGTCATCCTTAAGTAACAAATGAAGACCACTAGTGCTCTTATAAAATCTGGCTCACTTTTCCCCCACTTTTTTAAATAGTTGGGGAATAAATCTTAACTTCAGTTTCTAGAGTATCATGTCTTAGCAATTTCACTATTGAATTTTATCCCAAATTTCAGGATAAATAAATACTGCTTGATTTGCATGGATAGTTTCTCCATCTCCGATATTTATATACATGAAAAACTAATGCAACAGGAGGAAGAAATACTGGGAATTGACCGCTGATTGACAAAAAGACATTATCTGAGTGCATACAGGTATACATCCTACTCAGTTGACATTAACAGCAAAATAAAGAACAAGAGGAACAATACTTAGTAATTCTTTTTCCATTTGCCCAGTTAGTAACTGCATTTACATGCACTCCTGCTTTTAGCCCTTTTCAATTTTCTTTTCTCTTGGATTCAGCAGCAGATGGAAAGAGAAAAACACAACCAGGCTTATTTTTAATAGAATACCCCAAATTCCTGCATATGACTAGTTGACATTCAAGCACATACTGTATCTGTGTGAGTGTGTGAAGCAAAGATTTACAAATACAGAATCCTGTGACTATCTGGTCTCCTGAAATTCATGTTTATTGTTTAAAGTTATATTAACATGCTTTGTTAGGTAACTAGATGAGAAACAGTTTGCAGAATAATATCTCTGTATAACCATGACACTGCCAGTTTTAAAAGGGACGTCCCCCCCCCCCCTTTTTTTTTTTTTTTTTAAATAAACAGTTACCAGTTTTTCTGTACTTTAAGGGATTACAGGGAAGATACTAACAGTATTTTCATAGTTAAACCACAGGACCATATTCTGATGAGATGCACTGGTGTACCTTTCTACAGTAGTTTTTGACATGTATCTCTATAAAACTCTATTGTCATTTTTAACATGTCACTATCAAAAGACAAACTTTGTTACTTGTGTGTTTGGACTGCGAATTCCTTGTACCAGAAAACAGATGTCTCCCACATCATTTCTGACCAGAACAGAGATAATTTGTATTCATTAAACTGCTTAAGAGTTCCAGTAAAGATCAAATAAGTAACAATGGATGCCTAGCTTTACTGCGATTCCATATCAACTATGAAAAATAGAATACTACTATTAACGCACCTTTCCCATACAGAGTTGTGCCAATGTTATTTGTACCTAACATACCACTTGGTGTCATAGCTTATCCTTTGCCCCACATAAATATCCTCAACACAGAAACAATTTCTGCAGGATTAGGTGTTCATAACAAAACAGAACAGCAGCTAAGTTTGACGTGGAGCTTAAGTTTTTGCACCTTTAAGGAAAAAAAAAAATGGAATTCCCAAGTGCACTTTAAAATGTCTTTAATGTCTTTACTGACTTTGGTTTTATTTAGTACTTGCTTATATGCCATAAAGCAGAACACTTTCTGTTAATATTTATAAGACTAATTTTATTTGGAAATTGAAGAATCTGCTCTATTCTTTAATAATTCATGATTTTATACAATAATCAGAGTAGCTAACAGCATGATTACTAAAAAAAAAAAAAAATTACAGCTGTTGAAACTACCTTCCAATACTCTCAGTATTTACCATTACACAAAATATAGGCACATTGTTTTTACAAATTAAAAGCACTCTGAAGTGCATAAGGCTTCAAAGCAAAGATTTTTAGGAAAGCTATTCACGCAAGTGAAATTATTTTTAGTACTGTTTGCCTGTAGTCCCATCGCCACCACCACCACCACCCACCCCAGTAACTATGATAGTGCCTGCTGACAAGGATAGCATATCTATAATAAGTCTCAGCAATAGTCTGGAATTTGAAAGCTAGTTCAAATTTCTAATTGTATGCATGATAAACTCAGGAATATTACAACTTTAGAACATTGCAATGTTACACTCCTTGGTTTAGCTAGGGTGCAAGAAGTGTGAAATGGTTTATGAGCAGAGATTTCAGACGCTGTCAGCTTGAGTGTGAACATAAAAAGCAGAGGATGCGGGAGCTGGAAAACACGATAACCTGTAGCGTTCCTGTACCTGTCCCAAAGTAGAAAATCTGGAGTGGCTACTGGAGGCACCAGTCCACAACAGATCACCAGAAGCCACTCAGCTCCATCCTCTAACCGGGTAGATCACGCATCCCCCCATCAAAGCTGCAGGAAGGTGTGACAGACAAGAACTGATACTCCAGCAGTGGTCCACCACCTGCCATACCTGCTACTGCCTCCCTTTCCGGGGAGGTCCCAGTTGACTGGAGGTTAGTAAATGTGACACGCATCTACAAGAAGGGCCAGAAGGAGGATCCAGGGAACTAAAGGCCTGTTTGTCAGTGTGACCTTGGTGCCAGGGAAGGTTATGGAGCACAGATCACATTGAGTGACACCACACGGCACGTACAGGACAACCAGGTCATGTCATGTGTTTCTGAAACACAGATCCTGCTTGACTAACCTGATGTCCTTCTATGACAAGGTGACCCACTTAATGAATGAGGGAAAGGCTGTGGATATTGTTCACCTGGACTTCAGTAAAATCTTTGACACCATTTCTCACAGTACTCTCCTAGAGAAACTGGCTGCTCATGGCTTGGACAGGCATTCTCTTTGCTGGGTGAAAAACTGAATGGCCCAAAAAACTGTCAGGCCCAAAGTGTGGTGGTGAATGGAATTAAACGCAGTTGGCAGATGGTCACAAGTGGTGTTCCCCAGGGCTCAGTACTGGGGCCAGTTATGTTTCATGTATTTATCAACGACCTGGATAAGGGGATTGAGTACACCCTCAGCAAGTTTGCAGATTACATCAAAGTGGGTGGGAGTGTTGATCTGCTTGAGGGTAGGAAAGCTCTACAGAGGGATCTGGACAGGCTGGATCGATGGGCTGAGGCCAACTGTATGAGGTTCAACAAGGTCAAATGCTGGGTCCTGCACTTGGGTCACAACAACCCCATGCAGCGCTACAGGCTTCGGGAAGAGTGGCTGGAGAGCTGCCTGGAGGAAAAGGACCTGGGGGTGTTGGCTGACAGCAGCTGAATATGAGCCAGTAGTGTGCCAGGTGGTCAAGGCGGCCCATAGCATCGTAGCTTGTATTAGAAATAATGTGGCCAGCAGGACTAGGGAAGTGATTGTCCCTTTGGACTCAGCACTGGTGAGGCGCCACCTTGAATACTGTGTTCAGTTGTGGGCCCCTCACTCCAAGAAAGACAATGAGGTGCTGGAGCATGTCTGAAGAAGAGCAATGAAGCTGGTGGAGGGTCTAGAGAACAAGTCCTGTTAGAATCAGCTGAGGGAACTGGGGTTGCTTAGCCAGGAGAAAAGGAGGCTGAGGGGAGACCTTATTGCTCTCTACTACTACCTGAAAGGAGGCTGTAGCCAGGTGAGGGTTGGTCTCTTCTCCCAAGTAACAAGTGATAAGACAAGACTAAATGGCCTCAAGTTGCACCAGGGGAGGTTTAGATGGGACATTGGGAAAAATTTCTTCACCAAAAGGGTGTCAAACATTGGAACAGGCTACCCAGGAAAGTGGGTGAGTGACTATCCCTGGAGGTTATTTAAAAGACATGTAGATGTGGTACTTAAGGACATGGTTTAGTGGTGGATTTGGCAGTGCTAGGTTAACAACTGGACTCAGTGATCTTAAAGGTCTTCTCCAACCTAAACAATTCTATGCTGTTCTACCTTTCCCTGGGAAGAAGCTCTGTGTCAGCTGAGAGATATATCAGGAGGCCACATCAGCTAAGCAAGGAAGCCCCAGCACAGCTTGAATGTGAAAAGGCAGCATTCAGGATGCAGGAGGATAGACAAGCTACAAAGGAGGAACTGAGAAACATTGCCTGGGCATGTAGGGATGGCAATTAATTCTTAAGTAAGACAAAGCTGAGATAGAGTTGAGACTTGAAAGGGATGTAAAGGTCAGAAAGAAGAATTTTATTCGTGGTATATTAGCATTAAAAGACTGACCAAGGAAAATGTGGGCACATTGCTGAATGGGGCAGGTGATACAGTGACAGCAGACACAGATCACAGCAGGTCCTCACCACCTTCTTTGTTGTCACCAGCAAGTTCTGCCAGGCCTCTGCACCTTAGTGACAGTGCTTAAGGACGACTGGCTACCAGCTGGGGATGTTTATATTAAAGAAGCAGGAAAAAAAAAACATTGCTTACCAATTCTGATTGCAAATGAAAATATAATCCAAATGTAAGCAACACAGATGAGAATTTATTAGTCCTGAAATATTGGCAAGATCAAAAATTTCCTTTCTTTAGTGAATTTTTAATTCCAGTGCCTACACTAGTTTTCCTACTTTGGAGTAAAAGGAAAAAGAGATGGCAAGTTTTAAAGCCCTAAAAATCTAGGTCAGTTACCACCCACACTAAGTAGCCATCCGAATACCATATGGGCAGAAAAAAGCAGTGGCAAAACTAATGTCCTTTTCCCAAAATGAATGGAGCATTTCTATTTGTTCTAAAGGCAGTACAAGACAGGTAGTCAGATCCAACCTCATTTGTTGGCAAATTCAGCTATGTGAAAGATAACAGTGAACAATGTTTGCTCCCTTTGTTTTACAATAGAAAGCCTTACCTGAATAGAAAAAAAGGCCAGTCTAATCTTTTTAATAGACATGTAACATAGCAAAAATTTACTCATACTTTCAAAGAATCAGTAAGAGTCCCCTTTATATGTAACAATTAAATGATTGATTCTTGTTTTTACTTTTCAGTCCAGTTCCCTTTTTTAGATTCTGTTTATTATTTTCTATACAATAGATCCCCCCCGGGCTTTGACTGGGTAAATAACCTTCAACAAATGGGAGGATGCACAAAAGGGCATCCAGATCCCCAGATGTGACATACTGATGCATTCTGCATTATCACCCATGACAGGAGCTCAGGAAATGCCCACTGCAAGAGGCTACAGAAAGAACAATGTGTGGTGTTAGATAAATGTCTCACGCTGTATATGCAGCTGAACATTAGGTCACCCAGCTTTACAACCCAAGCACAAGGCATTGCAGACTTCTGTAATAATTAAACAAAAAGTACTATTCATGTGCAAAGACAACGCTTTCCATCTTGCACCACAGGTGGCAGCGAACAACAGACTCTGATGTTCATGATGCCTCTTCTATGCAATGAGTTCAGTCTACCCATTCTGCTGTTTTATTATGAAACTCTTAGGATTCCCCTCAAAGCCAATCTTTTCTTTCCACTACCCCTGTGAATCTTATGAAACTCTGAGAGACCTGCGTTAACTCCACTTTTTCCGACTTTGTATTTTCTTACCTCTGCTACAGAGAAAATGGCATTTTACAACACTTCTCCCTGTCCACAAGAGGCACTGATTCCATTCACCAGGGTCCTCTCAAAGGACAATGGCAGATATCCTTCTCTTGTCTTGAAAATGCTGTGTGGACATTAAGCACTACCTTTCAGCTAAGGAAGAAATTACTTTGCTCCAGAACTAAGACTGCTGCCACTAGACACACCTCCCGTATTCAGTTTCCTAGCTCTTGTTACGTGACAAAGAGGCAGACTTACCAAAGCAGTCTGGAGCTTGCAGCTCTACATAAAGTTTATCATATGTAACAACAGTACCACAGGGGTATTTATTATGCCTCAGAAAAAATATCATTAAAATGTCCAAATTAATGGAAAGCAAAAAACAACATTAAAAAAAACCCTACCGGACTGCTGTTCTGTATTAATCTGTATTTCCACAGATGGATCAGTGTAATCCTGGATGTACAGACAAATAGGGGGACAGCCCTGTGGAAAGGGACCTGGGGATTGTGCTGGATGGTTAGCTCAATGAATCAGCAATGTGCCCTAGTGGCCAAAATGGCCAACCGTATCCCATATCCCGGGGTGCGTATAGCCAACTTGTTGAAAGAAGTGATTGCCTCACTATACTCAGCATTGGTGCAGCCTCACCTTGAGTAGTGTGTGCAGTTTGGGCCCCAAAATATAAGGAGGATATAAATATATTAGAATGCGTCCAAAGAAGGGTAACAAAGATAGTGAGAGGATCAGAGTTGTGAGAGCGGATGAGGATATTAGGTTTGTTCGGCCAAGAGAAGAGGAGACTGAGAGGTGACCTCACTGCTGTCTACAACTCCCTCATGAGGTGGGCAGAAAGGGTAGTGCTGATCTCTGGAGCCTGGTGATAGGATGCAAGGGAAAGACTGAAAGCCACACCGGGGAAGTTCGGATTGGATATCAGGACAAAGCTCTTCAGTGAGAGGGTGGTCAAGCACTGGAACAAGTTTCCCAGGGAAGTGGTCACGGTCCCAAGCCTATTGGTGCTCAAGAAGTATTTGGACAACACTCTTAGATACTTGGTTTAACTTTTAGATGGCCCTGTATGGAGTTGGACTCGATGACCCTCACGGATCCCTTCCAACTCAGGATATTCCATACTATTATCTCAGATCCCAACAGTTTATCTAAAATACAGGCTTCATCAGTGCTTTGACATCCATAGTTTTTCCTAATTAAATTGCAGGAAAAAGGAATGGAGGTTAAACAACATACAGAGCCATGTCTCTCTTTTGCTGAGGTAAATCTAGAACAGATGTGAACACAGAAGTTTAAAAAGTCAATAATTTTTACTCACTCGACAATCCCGCTGTAGTGTTTTCATTAGTGCGCTGTGTGTTTCAGAGTCAAAATACAACCCTTCATGCATGTCTTGCAAAAAATCCAAGTCTTTGAATGTAGGGTTGGACTTCTCCCTCTCTTTTCTTGATGCTCTTCGTTTGTATGTAGAGCCTTTCAAGTCATATGTGAAATGCATTTTCAAGGCTCGTGGCAAAACATTGTTCATTACAATAATTCTAATATTAATGCCTCCTGACTGAACGCAGTACAGCCCATAAAATTTGGGTAGAAGTGTCCTTGGATTCTGGTTCAGATTCTAAAACAAAAGAGATATCATTCAATAAACTTCCATGCTTGAGAAAGGGTTTTTTAATACCAAAGGACAATAACAAACATCAAGAAAACAGTGCATGTTTTCCTATTCAGTATAGTTTCTTTGACCAGTTGATTTTATTTGATGGGTCTGTATTTCAAAAAGTTAGCATAAACACTGCCTTTTTGTCAGGAACTTATATAGGCCAAGAGCAGAGCAGTAACTGCAACTATGCCAGGTTTCTCTTTCTCAGATCCTGTGAAAGAGTAGACTAGGCCAAACTTAAAAGCATCCTGAAGATTTAATTTATTTGTTCTGACCTGAGCAACCTCTACATTCCACCTGCTAGAAGGAGTTTAGGTCAAACGTAATTCTCATTACCTTGACTTGGATTCTGAAAAACAGAACTTCTGTCTTTTCACACTGAGGGTTAGTGCCAAATGACCAGGTTGTCTCCACAGGAGCATGAGGTCATAACAGCACCCTGACTAACAATCAGAACAGGAAAGTGTGACATAATCCAAATTACACACACACACAAAAATTAACTAGGAGAGGATAAGAGAGGTGAGAGAGAAAATCCTCCTTCCGAGTTTTTTTTTTTTTTTTTCCTGTTCCCAGGTTTTGGCATGAAAAAGCAAGAATGGGGAAAAACTACTTCAAGTCTTACATGATTACTAAGTCACAACATTCAACTATGGGAAGAAGGTACTTTCATACGGAATAATCCCAGTTATTAAAGTTTTACACTTTGGAAACCCTTGCATATAGTAGCAGTGAGAATAAAGTTTTCAGAAACAAAGCAAAGTGGCCTTATATTTACTTGTAATAACTCAAAATTATGCTGAGCTAATTACCATGATTAGAAACAACAACAAAAAAAGTAAGTACCTGCCACCATTGCTTTTTTTGATGCTGTCAGTGCATAGTTTTTTTTAAAAAAAAACAGTGCATCCATGTTACTTTAGTGTAATAATGACAATATTCCTCATTTTTAATACAAGCAAAAGGGTAACTTTTGAAGTGCTTACTTGAGAAAGTAAAGAAAGAAAAGACAGACAGTCACAGGTCTAATACTCCGCAGTCCTGCACACCACCCAGAAGAATCTCTGTTCATATGTATATGCGGCTTTTGTTTAAAAAAAAGAAAAATAAGTTCTACTTACTTTGATCAATGGTTTCCCTTTCTGATGACTGACACACGTGAAACAATACAATTGACTTAGCATTAGCCCTCGAAAAGCTCCATTTAAAAATGAAGTTTTGAACAAATTATATGGATAAAAATAATTTTTACATCATTGTTTTAATACATGAGACATGGAAATCAGAAGTAGTGTAGACGCAAAAGTGAAACTGACCGGTCTAGTTTCTTTGTCCACTCTGAGTGAAATGCAGAGGGTAGACAAACACAAAATGAAGAAAAAAAGTTGAATTAGAAATTTAGAAACCTTTTTTTGTTACTAGCTTACTAGAAGCAAAGTTTGGTATCAAATCAGAAGATGCTATTCAGCTTCATATGGAATGGTAAAGGAACAGCAATTATCTTAAATATATTCTTGATTTACATCTATTCTTTTTGATGGGTGTGTGGGGTACAAAGTTGAAAGACAGGTAAAAAACGTCAAAAATATTATGAAAAATAGGGATAAAGCCCTAATGAAAGATCAGAAGACAACAAATGAAACTGAATCTTCAGAAGTGTGACGCTAAACAGGAAAAATGCAGGTAAAATACAGTCTTCAGTTACTTACCATATAATAACCCGGCAAGAGCTTCTGAAGAAACTCAGCCTCTTTGTGTTGAACTGTTTTGATGATGAACTCGTCATCACTAGTTACAAAAAATAAGGACCCACTGGCACCTGGGTTGGACAATTCAATTAAAGGCTCACTGCAGATTGAGTACTGGAAGAGACAAAAATTGTTTTTCACTGCCAATGCATGCGTTCCTCAAACACAAGTTTAATAGAAAGAACTGCAGGTTCAAATAGGCACAGGAGAATCACGGAGCTTATTCTTTGGGCTCCAACTGCAGCAATTCTACTACTGTATAGGAAGCTGGGTCACAGTAATTTGGCTGAGATTTGGCAAGGCAGTTGTCACACTCCATCCTGCCCAGGACACACTGTACAACCGTGGAAGAGCAGCTGGCAGCTGAGCATATGGTCCCTCTTACCATCCCACTGCACCAGCTGAACTTTCCCTGGAGTGGAGCGAGTGGTTGAGGTGGAGAAAGTATATCCCCACATCGTCAGCATTGCAAATTCTTGAGTGAGAAGCCTCAAGATGACATTTTCACTGCAACCGTTTGCTTTTCATAGACATTTATTAAACAGGTATGGGAAGATGTCAGACAAACACACTGGGAGTAAGAGGTTTCTCATTATAGACAAATAGGCCAGCCCTCTTCTGTAAAATTAGGATCGAAACCATTACAATACTAATCTCAATGTAGCTGCTAATGTAGTTTTCTGATTGAAAACTGTTTGAAACTGAAAAACTAAATACCAGTAAGCAGGAAAAACTAGGTTTTGGAGGACAATTATTTGGGATGCTTAGACAGCTTTCCCTTCCACAGGGAGACAGTGATAATTATGATCACATTAAGGAGGAAAAAGACACCAATGAGTATTCCTTACTAGTAGAACCAGATCTCACACAGAGGCTAATGTACATTTATTAAGGCGCCACTAATTCACACTTCATGCTTCACTCAAACTAAATGGAGAGGAGGCATTAAGCTCAAAAACATAGAAAAATCCGTTTATATTGAACTCGAGAGCTTGTTTAAAATATAGTATCATTAAACTTTCATTCACATGCTCTTTCCCTTTGTTATATATCACCAGTTTTACACACTTGGAGATTTACTGTACCGTACAATATTTTAAGGCTTCAGTCTTCTGAAAGAAACTAAATTACACAGGACATGAACTGTCAGTAGTGTAAGCACCAGGGCATTATTGTTAGCGTGCAGCATGTCTTTTGGTTTTCCCAAAACAGAAAGAATAAATGTTTCAGTAACAAATATCTGGTTTATTGGGCCATTGCTCGAGAAGAGTTGAGCAATTACACAAGAAAAAAAAACAGTTTTGTTTGTTGAAAACGGCTTTCATTAAATTTAACTGGAGTCTTGCCATTGCTCTCAGCGACTGTTCATAGCAAAGAAAAGTGACACAAGAAAATCTAATAAATACGTTATTTTGTGAGCACTTGAACTAAAGAAGCACGCTTCTCATAGACTCAAACCATGGCCTTAATGCATTTTCTTATACTGGCACCAGCTGAGGCTTTTCCCATGCTTGCAATTTTTAAGAGAATTTTGCATACTATAAAAATGTTTCCTGTCTGTCTCCCTCCTTCTTCACTCAGTTTCAATTAATATGAGAGACCCTTCTTATTAATCCCATAGTTGCAGTTGTCTACAGATAGAACAGAAATACTGGTCTGTAACACTACGGACCTTCAGAGCAAATCAGCAGTTGTATTGCAACCCCTGCATTTTTCTTGCCAAAATATATAAAGTTTCACGAGTAATTATCATTGTTCTAAGCATTTGAAACCAATTATCCTAAACATTAAAGCTCAATAAAACAGTATAGCATAAGCACAAGTTGTTACCTACACTGTGCATCGGTCATTTTACAGTTGAGTTCATCCCCATAAAATAAAAATCTACCCACCGAGTGCTGCTATGCAAAGAGCCTAGCTAATTTTGACTGGACACTTATGAAAGCCAAATCAAAACTGAAAAGTAAGAAAAATCGCCAAGCCCCAGACAATTAAGTACTTTATGATCAAGACGTTTCCCTGCAAAATGCCAGTACTCCATGAAGTTTCCAGTGACAACTTAATTCTACCAGCTGTTCAAATATATTCACACTTATTATCCAGTCTGACTCCTGCAGTGCATTACTGCCAAATCTCCTTGCAAAAGGTGAAACCGTAAATCTTCGAGCTTTGTCATTGCAAGTTAACAGTGTAAACTGACATATGCTTGCTGTAATTTCTCCTCTTTTTACTTTACTTCCCTTCCCCTTCATCCACAGGTGGACAATGAGTTGGCACATTGTTACAGTAGAGTGTTTTAGATACTGAATTGGAACTACAATCACTACAGGACAGATCCAGATTTCATAAAAACAAGAGGGACTGTTCAGCCAGAACCCTGACACATGCTACTGGGAGCAAACTCTTAATCAGATGCTTTGGTCATAACCAATTGGGAAAAGGGTCTCAAACTAAAAAAATTGGTTTGTTTTATGATCCTAGTACCCCTCTGACCACATCTGCCTCTGGACTGCAAGGGACTGCAACCTGTTCTGTTTGCAAAGTGATGCCCATTTAGAATCAGAAACAACAGAAATGGATTCTAACATGCTTGCAGAGCAAGTATAACCCTAACAGAGGCATGCATCAGTTACAACAACATACGTTGAAATTACAACTATACTTCACAAAAATACCTGTTCGTTGAAGGAAATCTGCTTTTGCATTTTCAAGAAAAGAAGGTGCACTTCTTTTCATCACTAGTGTCTTTTGCTGTGCCAAGAGAAGATAAAGGATCTGCAACCGGTTGCCTTCACTGGGAATTCCCCTCGGGGATTGGTCATTTTGTAGCTAAACTGAGTGTCACAAACCTCTTAACAACAGCAAGCAGTTTTTCTGTAATCTGTAATTTATGTTACTGCAAATGCTTCCCTAGATGGAATAGAAATTGCAGGTGACGTAGCTTTACTCTAGGAAGTACAGTCTTTTTAGCAGCTGGCAACACAACCCAAACACTCAGCCTTTTGTCAGGTCCATAAAAGGCGATAAATAAATAACATACTACTTAATGACGCCTTTATAAAGCTCCAACCCAACTGCACTTCCCTGATACTAAAATCTATAATTCAAAGAATGATCTGTTTTTATATATAACTACTGTCATGAGGGCTAGTAATACAAAATCCATACATAGCACTAAAGAATTAAAATCAGATGCCCACATTCAACCTAAATAAAAGCAAAACCAGCTAAGTTTTGCTTCTGGGCTCATTGTCCAAGAAGATAAGAAAACTGTTATAATCTCTTGAACACAACAGAAGTCAGTGAAGTAATGTTTCAGCACCATTCAGTAATTTTTTCTTTTTTATACATTCAAGCTCTTCCAAATTCTTTTGGTTTTAAAGAAACAGTTATCAATACTGGAAGAAAAAGATCTAAAAACTCATTCAAAAGAAGTTAACAATAAAACTCTGAAGTACAAAACTGCTAATTTGTACTGGGACTCTGACTGGTTGGGTGGACCGGCATGACAGAAACTGGACATGAGGCAAACATACAGAAAACAATCCAGCTCTTTGCTTTCACACTACCCTTCCAAAAGCAGAACTACAGGAGAAGTAAAACAGTGGATCGTCCTCCCTGGCAGCGAACAAAGTGGTTCTGCCAAGTAAAGCTTGCTTTTACGATGGCAGCAAATGCATCACTTTTATCTCATGTAAACAGTTGAATACTGGGAGGGATTAAGTCTTCAAACTATAAAATACAGAGAACAAAGGAGATACTCTAAAATGATTCTTTTTTAGCCTGCCACCCACTCTCAAGGCTAGATGGGAACATTTGCAGACAAACGCTTCTTTAATGAAGTGAATAATGCAAATAACACAAGAGCACTTTATTAGAACTGAACTGGTAGAAGTCACACAAGTACTGATTATAACCTCTCTAGAAACAATGACCTGAATGAGCGGTAAATACTCAAGTTACTCTAGTCAATTAACAAGGCAAGTTTTATAGGAATCTTCTCAAAGATGAAGAATTAAAATTTTCATAAAACACTAAAAATATTCACTAGTTATAAAGCACTCCCGACACAAAATTTACTACCCGTTTGGGCACCATTAAAACATCCTCTTCTGTTACTATGAAACTACTACACATTATAATAATTTGTAACTCAAAGGAAAACTGCAAGCTCTTACCAAGTAATCATCAGGCTTGATACCAAAAAGTTCTCTGAAATAGCGGAAGGCAAGAGGTGCATACGTCTTAAATCTGAAGTCAGGGTAATGATGAGCAGGGGTGAGATTGCTCCCTTCACTGAAAACAAAAACAAAAATAAACCAAACCCAATTATTACTGAGCAATTTTTAGCGACTTCCTTCTTGCAGCTACTTTTACTGTAAAGCTGCCTAATTCAACCATTGGCCTTCTGAGACAAGAATCATAAATGCAGATAAAGCTCCCTATCATCATTAATCAGTGTAATGGAAATGCCAGCAAATTCCCTCCTCCTGCCTTAAAGGAAATTACTAGTTTCACCACCCATACCCATTTGCGCAACAATTGGGTTTAAACTGATTGGGTTTAAACTGATTGGGTTTAAACTAATGCTACAACGTCTGATAACCCTCCAACGTAAGGCAGTCTAATATCTTACCGACGCAGGAAGGGTCACCCCAACCTTGTGTAAGCTGTTGCAGAAAGCCTGGAAATCAACGCAGCAAAACAACATCACACGCTGACCTGACTCCCCTGCCGACCTGGACTGGTTTGCAGAGGAGTCAGTCGGACGTTGTACCTTCAGCACAACACAGAAGGCAGAACCATGCGGCCAGCGCAGTGGGAAGGAAGCAGGACTACATACGATTTTTGATGCCAGCAAACATTGATTGGCTGAGCCTTATTTATGAAACAGCATCCTCAGCATTAGTCTCTTCGGCAGGCTAACCGCAGTTGCAGCATCTCTCTCTTTCTTGCTAGTACAGCCCAGAATTGGGAAGCCACCCTGGCTTTGCTGACCTTCAACGTTTTTCTGTTTCTCTGCCTGTCACGTCACATATTTTACCCCACCTCAGTCTGAACCAGCACTAGCTTACACACTCAGTCGATTAAACAGGAACACAGAGTACAGACCCTTGCACTTATATGCAAGATGCAGATTCAAACTAGATGCGGCACAGACAAAGACTAACTAGGGTGACCCAGCCTAGAAGACAGTTTTTTCTTCAAGGAAAAAAAAAATTGAAAAAAATCACTGTAGCCTCCTTAGCTCTTTTCTTTGTTTTATATTTACCATCTCACTGTATTTTTAGGCTGCAGTTGTAGGAGTCTTGAGATGAACACTACATCATTTAAGCTAAAGGAAAAGGTCAGCAGTAAAATGCTGCCAGAAGAAAAAAATATATAAAAACTGTGGATTCATTTATGATGGAAACTAACAGAAGGCTTTTAAGCAGATCAGTAAAATTCTACATTATGATTTCAACACAAACAAGAACCACTTTAAGACAAAGTTTGGTCAGTCTCCAAATGGTCTGATAAATAGATGAGTACAAAATCCAAGATTTGACACAGTGGCCGAAATCAGCCCTCCCAGCACTTCTTTACTCATTTACCCTAACTAAATTATTCATAAATGCAGCATGTACTTCTATGCTTGGCAATAAGTATATACGAAGTATACAAAAAAGAAAAAGCAGCTAGGAATTTACACAGATATGAAATGGAATAAACTCTAAGCAACATTCCTGCAAAGAATAAATTAAATATCATGAAAATATGTAAGAGCTTTAATACTGTACAATTAATGCTTGTCATATGAACTTGTCACCTTTAATGACCATTCAATGATGGAAGTCAACCCACCCAGCTGCCCCTGCATGCATACCACCAAAACCCAACAGAACTGAGCTTCTGCTATTTTAAGTGTGAACCGGAGAACAAGCTTTCTCAGAAACGCATACTTTAGATTCTTGAACAGGAGACGAATGGAGGAAAAAACCAACCTGATTTCTGTGTGGAAATCACAAATAAAAAGAAGGTTGTGGATGACCAAGGATACATACAAAAACAGAATACTGCTACTTCTCGGAGTGCTAAACAATACAGTTAAGAGCTAGTGAAGGCTGCCTAGTCCTAATTAACGCATTTGATCACTTTATAGTCTACCGTATCACAAATCCACATGTATTTTATTATCCCATTACATAGTAAAACATGGAAACCAATAGAATACTAGGCTTAAGATGGTAGTTTTTCTTTACAGTTAAGATTGGCTGATGTTTTTTCTTATAAGGTCTTTCAACTGCTCAGAACACTGTGAGTCTTGTCCGACATTAAGATTTATATAGATGGATGCATCTCATTGAATTTTTGTGTAATATGAGGATGCCACAGGGGTAATATACAGCTACACTGGGAACCTGGGGGCATATTTGTAAATGAATTTAACTGTTGTAAGATGAAAGCAAGAACAGGCAGCGTTTTCTGCTTAAGCATCACATCATTGTCAGGGAAGACTTACCTTCTAAATTTTATAAAAAAGCCCTACTTTCAGTACATATAAGTACCTTTATAATCTGCATCCTGCAGCCATAACTTAAAAGCTTCTTTTGTGAAAGCATGTCAATAAATAGGTTATATGTCCTTACTATACCAGAACATGTACTGTTGTTGGAACTTCACCAGGCTGAAATGAAGATAGGTTTGCTATGATAATACCATGGGACTAAGCCATTTCATAAGTGCATATGGAGTAAACTGACTAATACTGGGTCTGCAGGTGGACCGCAATGCATAACAAGCGGAGATTTATTCCAGAATAACGGTAAAACAGCAATTATTTTGGAACAGAATCTACACAAAGGGCAATTCCATGTATTTAGAGCACAGGAGCTTACTTTATTACAGATATGATAGTCGATTTCATTATGCAGACAAGTTTCATTATGTGTAAAATCATCTTAAAAAATCCTTTTTGCTAAAGGTATGCAGAGCTTTTTATCAGGCCTTACCATTTCTGTAAAACATATTAATTTGTTTCAGCTTCATTGTCTAATAGAACAGCTTACAGGATCCCAACAGTGAGCTCTTCTGTGAAGCAAGAAGCAAGCTTAACACAAATTTAAGATTTCTTGTTTACTCCTCTGCAACAAAGTTTGTAAGGTTTTCTGGTCGCTACTTTAACAGAAAAAGCACCCTCACTTACAGTTATTTCCTACAGTAATAGACAACCTTCAGTTCCTTGTGGCTGAATATGTCCTTGTTCCTACCCAAAAAGGGCAGTTTCCACTCTATAGAATGCTTGATGCAAATACATCTCTACCTTATTTAGACATGAAATTATTCACCTTTCACTCTATTAGCTCTTGAGAGAATATATTTTATGGTTTTCCCCACATTTTCTTGGCGCATTTTACAAGTGTGTTTCACTCTGGCTGGATTAAAGTATATGCACAAAGCACTACATATAACAACTTTTAATCAGGCTAGAGAGTTTCATGGGGCTGATTAGGTCTTTGAAGTTGAACAAGAAAAATACCCATGATCTGTTGACAAAAAACTTAATCTGAAAGTGCAGCTTCGGACATAATAGAAATGTACTCTATAAAAAAATGGAGGCAATCATATAATTTTCCTCTCAGACAGTTTATGGCACAGGTCTACCAGGAAAAAAAAAAGGGGGGGGGAAATAAAGGCCTTTAATACCAGCTTTGATTATGGCCATCTTGAGGAATTCAAGCCTGTGTATACAAGTTATGACAAACAACATAGGCTTTGGAAAGATTAGGAAGCAATTGTAACTTATGAAGCATTTTAATAACCCCATCTGTAAGATCACACAAAAGCAAAAGACTGGTAAATAGAATAAAGAAAAAAAAAAGAGAGATAGATTAAGCTTATTATGCAAGTTTACTTTAATACTTAAATTTCAGTTCATTTTTGTTTCTTTGTTTTTTTAAATCAAGCACACCTAGAAATGACAGTATGTGCATCTTAACACTCTTAGTAAATGCTGAGGGTTGATTTAAAGTGTATGTCATGCAATATTAAACTAAAAATGAACTAGTTATATTTTTAACAGCTAACCCCGTGGCTTGCAAAAATTTTTGCTAAAGACGACACCCAGATAAGTTTCTTGGCAGCTTTTCTTTACTATGGCCTCACCCTGGTAGGATGTACTCAGGAGATAGGACACCTATCTGAAGGGGCAGAGAAGGCTAGCTGCATCTCTTGGTAGCAACCCTTCATTGCTGAGCAACGATAATAGGCTCTGATGTAGCTATTAACAAAAGAAATAATCACACTGTAGTTGTGGGCCAATGTATAACCTTCTTGTATGTATTTGAAAAAGACTGAAGAGGAGGAACACTTTAGTTCTCTCATGTGAAAGCAACTCCTTTTTAAATCTTTAAAACACCTGAAATGAAATGCTCCCAATATTAAAAACTAGGAGTACCCAATTTCAGTTTCACAGTTCCTAGATAAAGCTGTTCTTTCACAATACACAAACATTTTTTTAAACTCTACAAACGGCATCCAATAAACATATACTACCAGATCAGATAGGGGTTTGGTGTATTAATTTCCTGTATATCATTTCAGGAAAGCAATTGTTTCCCACATGATGGAAGTAGGTATTATGGCTACCTGTATAAATAGGTGTGTGTTTGTTTTTTTCATACTGCGGGATAAAGTCCAGTGGCAATACCATTGTTTCTCACTGTATGTTCTCCTATACTCTTGGTTACCATATGCTATTCTAAGCAGTCCCCTGCAAGGCAGCTTTAAAATACAACTTCAAAACAAGTCAAGTCAATTATATCTACGTAACAGCTGAATACACAGACATTTTCTTATGACAATGATATGACTATTTCAAAACCAACTGGAGATGCCAGTCTCAGCAAGGGGTCTCAGACTACTTAAAACAGTTTATTTATGTCTGCATAACCACACAAGTACCCAGGTTATCACAGGTTTACCAAGAAGTTGACACTAAAAGTAGCTAAGACTAGTAAATAGTAATAAACATATTTTTGGTTATGTTGTCCCAGTACCCCCTTTTGGAATACTAGCTATTTTGCAAACAGAAACAACTTCCTCCTATCGGTGCTATCACTCTACTCACAAACCATAAAAAGGGTGTCAGAACTTGGGTCATCCTGTGCATCTCTGCAACCAAAGCACCAAAGAGCAGCTGCGCTTTATCAAAGGCTTCAGGCTACTTTCTTATCTGTCTTGTGAAACTGCCCAACTGGAAACAAATACAGTGGCATAAGTTACACAACAACTAAGCGTTAGTGTGAACATTTTTTGAGTACTATTCATACCGAGCTTGGAGAGCATTCTATACTTCTTTAATTACAAAGACACCATTTAGCCCATCAGGTAACCTATGATACAGGTTTGGTAGAGAGATATTTCCAAGTGCAAGTGTCACTTTTCCTCATTTTTCTAAACCGTTTCACAAAAACATACCAGAAAACAGTACACTTCAGTTGAAGATGCAGGGTAAAACCAAGACTAGTTAAAATATGTCCAAGGTTTTACTTTTCTTAGTACTTTTGACTACATATTTGGGTTGTCATCCAAATGCTATCATAATACAATATTAAGCTTTTGATGTTAAATAGCAGAAAACACTGAATGATCTTTCATTAGCATCACAAGAAAGCAATTTGTAACTGAACCAGTTTGCTGAACAGATGACTGTAGCTGCAGGGTGTATACAGGTCAACAGCATCTAACAGACTTACTAGTTAAATTAGAAACCATAGCAAGTGTTCTCAGGGTCCAGGCCCTGAAAATACAGCATATTAGCAAAAGAAGCACACAAGACTGATCAACAGCTTGCTGCAAAAAGGTAAAACTCACAGCTGTGCTTAGCAGCAGCCTCCCTCTAGGAAAACAAAAAGATGGAGCCTGAAAGTGCCTTGCTTCAAATGCTCCACATTTCTGAAGCTGCATACGACTGACATGCCAAGTTAGCTGACAGAACGGAGCAGCTTCTGTTCAGCTTGTCAAGCACCATCGCAGAAAATGTGCTTACTTAGTATGGGTCTTCTGGAAGAGCTTAACAAGCTGCCCACATTGCCAGCTGACAGGCAGCTGCATGGCCCAGCGACCAGCTTGAGACACTACTGCCTGGCACAGCTCAGCTTACCAGCTCAGCAACAAGCCTTTCTAACCACCGACACCTAACTTGGAGCCAGGTCCTCACCTGAATCAAACAGGTGTCAAGACATTGCTGCAGCCACATTGCACAAATGACTGATTTGGAAGCTAAATGTGCCACCAAGAAATGAACTGGTTCCAAGCAAGGAAGTCAGGGGCACAGAGCATAATTCAGGAAGGGGAGAATATACCCCACACAGCCGTAGGACAGAGCATGGAGAGCACAGGCAAGATGCACAACCTTCCCACCGGACCATCCAGCCACTGCTGCAGCAGTACCAGCACCAGGGAAGCAACTCCATTGCTGGATTTCCAAAACGGTGCTTAAAAACCAGAAGAGAGGTTACTTGGAGTAGTTCCCCCCGTGGTTTCACCCTGACTCAGGGAGCTGGGCGGAGGCTTCACATGCTGTATCTTCAGAATCAACTGGCTCACTGCAGACTGCATTTGTTTCTCAGTCCAAGGAGCACATTTGCATAGTGCCGTCTAAATTCAATCCAGACGGTGGTTCTCAGTGATCTCCTTTATAGCAGCCCCTAGTAATACTCACCTAGTTCCCAAAAGCAACATGTTATAAACTCCTGGGCAGCCCGAAGAGAAAGGGATGAAGGGGATGCCACAACATGAAGCAGAAAGTGACAAAGGCACTCTTCCACCACTACAATGTACAAATGAAAGCAAACACCTTTGCAATTCAAATCCACCCACCGCACTGAGGTACCTGTACTTCACTCAAACACACCTCCTGAAGTAAACACCTAAATGAGGACCTGGGCTAAACTCTGACCAATTTTACCCAGTTACAGTGTAACTCTGGACCAGCATAACCTGCAATTCATGGAGTTACTCCTGATTGACACCACAGCTTCCACAATAAGCAGGGGTGTCCAGGTTTGAACTGGCCACTTCTTTTCCCTGGTGTTTTTCTCACTCCTTCATGAATCCTGAGGACCGCTGCAGGTGTTTTACTCTGGTTACTGAAGCTGATGTACAGGCAGTGCTGAGGTTCACTTCAGGGGCTGAGAAATACACAGAGACTATTTATCTTCTGCAAGTGGTAAAATTTGTAAGCAACCGTTGACTATTTTCCCCTGACAGTAAAGGGCACAGATAATATTATTTTGCTCACTGGTGTGCAGGCTGCTGTTTCATTGCACTTCAACTAGCTCAGGTTTATTTTATCACTGCCACCGTTAACAACGCTCCTGTTGCTGTGGAAGCAGCAGGTGTGCCTACGACTCCGCAGAATGGCTGTCCTCTCGCCTGGCTGCCAGGCCCAGATGAGGCGAGGTGGACGCAGGGAAAACATGGGAAAAAGGGGAGCAGGACAGCTTGCGAAGAGGCAGGCTGCTGTGAATTGGCCACAGTGAAGGGGAAGTATAGCTAATGGCCTGCTTGGGAGTTGCGGCTGAATTATGCGTACCCAAAGAAAGAGGAAAAATGTTGTTCCTTGCTTGGTAAGGACCTGCTTTCAGCACCAAACTTGCTGTACTTAACAGGTTCTCTTCCAGCTAAGGACATCTGGCAAAAGGTTGACTTAACCTCAGCTTGCTCTAGGTTGCTTCCAGGTAGAGGTCAGCCCAGTGGACCTGCTGGTGTAACTAATTTCAGCTAATCACTTTCAGCCCAGACCAATCCAAAGCAGGCAGGAGGTGGGAGAAGTCATTGAAGTAATGTCTTTTAGCAATACTGCCTTCACATGTATGTACTGTCTTCGGAAAAAGTGAAGAGCACCTGAGGTACGCCTTGGGAGCGCAGCCCTGTCCAGAGAGAACACGCAACCTTAGCTTTCTACCTCCAAGTAGAGTAACGCAGCTACCTATAGATACAACTCAGAAGCGATCCACATAATGCCATCATGAAAGACTCAAGGTCCCAACACTCTCAACCAAAAAGAAAAAAGCCTGTATCATTATCTACAATCCTAAATTATTACAATTTATGCAAACTAATACCACTTTGGATTGAAACCATTTTAGGTAAATGAATGTACACGTCATATTACAACATAGCAAGGACATGAAATTTGACATTTCTGTGCATTAGCATAAAAAAAAATATAATCAAGTGTCATGGTTTTAAGAGATTGCTATGGATAGCCAACCTTTAGTTTCACAGAGAATGTTATCAGCAAGTGCTCTTTATAAAGATACTCTTTGTTACAGTCAAGATGACGCACTGTTATACACTCCTGCTTACTAGATAGCCATGCGAAAAAAAAGCTATGCTGCTCTGGCCATTACTTTCATTTGCCTAATTGTCTTCATATGATTTAATTATTTATTTACAGGAAACCATCCAGAAAGGTGTTACTAAAGCTTTCATAATAAATTGTATGTTAGTGCAAATAGGCTATTCCTTCTGCCTTTGTTTTATTTTTGAGCCAGGAGGGATCACTCCAGCTCTCCCTTAAAACCAACACAAAAAGGGGGGAATCTCATTTCTGAATATACATGCATGTAAGTTTCACAGGAGAGAAGACATATGCAATGCTACAGACTATAAACCATTTTATTTTACTTGTTCCGTTGAAACTATGTTAAAAAAAGATAGAGATTAGATTTTTTTTTTCCAAAATAGTCCTATGTAATAGAACAGTTTTTGCATGAGCGTTTCATTTAATTTGCATGAACAGCAAAGCTGGTATCACAGCTAAACAAACCACAGAAACCTGCATCACTGTCACAGTCACACGTTTCATAAATATGATGGCTCAGTCCCTCTCACTCCATTTTTCAGACCAATAAAAACTTTGTTACATGATAAGCAAATTTATCAGCTGTAATTTGGATTTTTTTAAACAAACAAAATTTTGCATTTACAGTGCATGAAAACACATGTGCATTGTTAACTTCTATACATTTACCTAACCTACAAGAAAAAGACTTCAAAACTGTGCACAAACCTTAAACACCAGAACAAGAACATGAATATCCTTAATTACTAGGAACCAAAAAATGTAATGTAAAATCTTCATTTCACATAAGAAATAATTTTTTTTTCTCCTTAAAGGATATCTCAGTTCAGACGAAAACAGGAGTTGAATCAAGCAAATTTACATGAGGAGAGATCAGCTTTAAAGCGCCTGCAATTATTTCGTACATTGTCGGTTTAACTTCATTTAAGTGACATCAGTAATTTTTAAGGATTGTAAATTATTAGAAACAGTTTATGAAGTAGCATTCAAACTGCACGTGAACAAAAGTTAAAAAAACTCACAGAAAGCATTCCCAAATTCGGGAAATACTGCATACATAGCATGTCCTTACAGAAATGATGAGCACTACTGGTATTCAGCACTTCTCAGGATCCAGATAACACTGAACAGAGGAAGTTGTCCTGGTTTTGAAGTATCTTTCCTAAACCTTCTTCATCCATTCCTAGCATAGAGTCATAGAATCATAGGGTTGGAAGGGACCTCTGGAGATCATCTAGTCCAACCCCCCTGCCAGAGCAGGGTCACCCAGAGCAGGTTGCACAGGAACGCGTCCAGGTGGGTTTGGAATGTCTCCAGAGACTCCACCACCTCTCTGGGCAGCCTGTTCCAGTGCTCTGCCACCCTCAAAGTAAAGAAGTTCCTCCTCATGTTTAGGTGGAACTTCCTATGCTCAAGTTTGTGCCCATTACCTCTTGTCCTGCCTGTTGCTGGGCACCACTGAAAAGAGCCTGGCCCCATCCTCCTGACACCCACCCTTTGAGTATTTTTAAGTGTTGATAAGATCCCCCCTCAGCCATCTTTTTTCCATACTGAAGAGACCCAAATCCCTCAGTCTTCACAAGAGTGGGGTTCCAGTCCCCTAATCATCTTGGTGGCTCTCTGCTGCACCCTCTCCAGCAGTTCCCTGTAACTTGGAAAAGTCACATGGCACTGTACTTCAGCTTCTGAACCCCCCAATACAGTATGACCTTGATTTCTCTCATCAGTATAACTATATTATTACAAATTCTATACCATCGACTTCACAGTGATACAAACTGAGGTGAACAAATGCAAAGCAGTAATGGTGCACAACCTGTAGTCGGCTAGTACGACCTGAGCCTCATTACAGGCTAAAGTCTTGGATAGAATTTTATAGTGTAGAGTAAAGTCTCATATTACTCTTAGTACTGCAGGACTTCAATTTTCATGAATTTTGACAACACGTCAACAAAATGGGAAGTATTATTCTCAGTTTCTAAAAAACTAAACTGAAATTAAACAAACGTGAATGTTGGACATAATACTTAACTGCATACAGATCCACAAATCACTTCCAATTGTAATTAACAGCCATTTTAATTGGAAGTGTCACAATTACTTTCGTTCTCTAGATGTGACATGTCTCAAATCTTCAGTTGAAGTGTGATCTTCCCAGTTTTCTCCCTACCTTCATTTTCAATGACAACATGAAGACAGCATAATTTTCTAAGTTCTCATACATTAAACTTACTCTAACCCCATTTCATAAGAACTAGAAAAAAAATCCTTGTTTGAAATACCTAGTTAAGAGTTTCATTATGAAATTCTATTGAAAATAAATTGAACAAGCTTGTCCTTACCTTGGTAGGAAGACACTTTCCACTACGTAGAAATCTTGCATAAGAACATCTCTGTCCGGTTTTGATGTAAGGTTTCCTACTGTGTATCCTATTCCCAGCTGGATAGCACCTTTAATAGCTGAGGATGCAGTCTGTGTAGAAATAAAATTCAAGCATGAGTGTGCTAAAAACAGATTTTTGTTCTTTATCAGTAACATTATATGCAAAATTTTCATAACACCACCATGTCATCTTTATCCCCTCGACCTCAGAGAGATGACTGCTTTTCAATCAAAAGATTCAAAAGAAACATTATATTGTAGCAAAAGCTACATAAAATCAATTCTCTGGGTGTACAGACTGAGACTTTTCAAATTGCCCGGATAATTTAGACATTGGGTGCTAACTTATCATAAAACACCACGTTGGAAGGGACCTCAAGGATCACCTGGTCCAACCTTTCTTGGAAAAAGCACAGTCTAGACAAGGTGGCCCAGCACCCTGTCCAGCTGAATCTAAAACGTGTCCAACGATGGGGAATCCACCACTTCCCTGGGGAGATTATTCTAATGTTAATTGTTTTCATTGTGAAAAATTTTCCTCTTGTGTCCCATCGGAATCTCCCCAGGAGTAACTTGTACCTGTTACCCCTCCTCCTTTCCACATGGCTCCTCGTAAAAAGGGAGTCTCCATCTTCTTTGTAGCGACCCTTTAAATGCTGGAACATGGTGATAAGGTCTCAAACCCAAATCTCTCATCCTTTCCTCACATGGCAGGCTTCCCAGTCCTTTGATCATCTTTGTTGCCCTTCTCTGCATTCTCTCCAGCCTGTCTACATCTTCTTTGTATAGTGGGGACCAAAACTGAAATTCCTGAGTACTCTATCTGTAGCCTGACAAGTGCTGAGTAGAGTGGAATAATGCTTCTTTTATCTCTGCTGGTGATGCCCCTGTTGATGCAACCCAATATCCTGTTGGCTTGCTTTGCCACAGCAGCACACTGTTCACTCACATTGAGCTTGTTGTCCGCAAGGACCCCCAGGTCCCTTTCCACAGAACTGCTCCGCAGCCAGGTAGATCCCAGCCTGTGCTGCACTCCTGGACTATGTTTTCCCAGGTGCAAGGCCTCACACTTGTCCTTGCTGAACTTCACAAGGTTCTTGTTGGCCCACTCTTCCAGCCTAGACAGGTCTTCCTGCAGTCACTTCCCAGTCACTTTGGAATCATCAGCAACCTTCATCAGGGTACATTTGATCCCCTCATCCAGATCACTTATGAAAATATTAAACAGCGTTGGGCCCAGTATCGACCCCTGGGGGACCCCATTTGTGAGAGGGTGACAGTTTGAATAGGAGCTATTTACCACCACCCTCTGGGTGCGGCCAGTCAGCCAGTTCCCCACCAACCACACAGACCACTTGTCTAGACAGTAACGCATGAGTTTCTCTATGAGGAGGCTGTGGGGAACCTTGTCGAAAGGCTTGGAGAAATCCAGGTGGACAATGTCCACCTGGCAACCCTCATTAACCATTACTTTGTTGTAGAAGGCAGTGGGTTTGTCAAGCACAATTTGCCCTTGGTGAATCACATGCTTCATTTGACTTGTGATAGCTCCCAGGAGGATTTGTTCCATAACTTTCCAAGGGACTGAATATGGACTGATAAGCCTATAATTTCCTGGATCCTCCTTTAAGCCTTTCTTGTAGATGGGGGTGACATAAGCCTTCTTCCCGTCTTCTGGGATGTCCCCTGATCTCCACGACTTTTCAAAGACTATGGAGAGTGGCCTCACCACAACATCAGCCAGTTCTCGTAACACCCTTCAGTGGATATTGTCAGGGCCCATTGATTTGTAGGGGTCAAGCTCCTGAAATAGTTCACATACCAACTCTTCCTTCACTGGTGGTGGGTCTGTGTTTGCATCAGTCTGGAATTCTGTTCCCAAGGCCTGGGGCCCAACAGTGCTTGTAAAGACAGAGGTGAAGAAAGTGTTGAGAACCTCTGCCTTTTCACCTTTCTCCTGTTTAACAGCAGGCCAACATTTTCCTTCTGATTCTGCTTGTTGCTTTTGTACCTGAAGAACTCTTCCTTGTATAGTATTTGACATTTCTGGCCAATTTAAATTCGAGCTGAGCTTTTACTTTTCTAACTGCAGCTCTGCATGACTTGGCAATGCCCCTGTAGTTCTCAACTGGTATTCGTCCCCTTTTCCATCTCTGGTATGCTTCTCTTTTGGTTTTGAGCAGACTCAGAAGCTCGCAGTTAAGCCAAGGGGGTGTCTCTTGCTCCACCTACTTCCCTTCCCTTTAAAGTGGACGAACTGTTTTTGTACTTCCAGGAGAGTGTTATTGAAAAACTCCTAGAACTCGCTAGCTCCTTTTTGCTCCACAGAAGCGTTCCATGGAATCCCTCCCAGCTGAGCTCTGAGCAAGCTGAAGTTTGCTCTTCTAAAATCAAAAACCTTTGCCTTTGTATGAATCTTCAGCATCCTCAGCAGGATCCCTAAATGCACAATATTGTGATCTCTGCAGCCAAGGCTATCACTAACGAAGATATTACACAGCAGGTTCTCTTGGTTTGTGAGTTGCCAGTCCAGCAGTGCCTTGTTCCTGGTTGGCACATCTCACATTTGTATGAGGAAGCAGTCCTCTATGTGTTCCAGGAACTTGATGGGTGACATGTGAGCTCCTGTATTGTTCTTCCAACAAATGTCTCGGTAGTTGAAGCTGCCCATAAGAACCAGATTCTCTTGAACTGAAGCTTGCTTAAGTGACGCAAATATTGCTTTGTTGGCCTTATCTTGGTTTGGAGGTCAGCAGAAGATGCTTACTGTAAGATTCCCCTTGGAGATGACCCCTCTGATCTTGACCCAGCAGCATTTGAAAGGGCTTCCACAATCACTGTAATTGACTTCTATACATTCAAGGTCCTCTTTAACAATCAAGCGTGACTCCTCCTCCCCTTCTTCCTGGCCTCCATCACGATCTTCTTAAGACATTTCCAATCTAAGTGGACATTCAGACTGCTTCAGGAGTTTGAAACAGCATGCATTATCTTCTGTAAAAAACAGTCACAAATTCCAGGTGATTGTACATGCACGCCAAGGCATCAAAATGCAGACTGATGGTTTGAATGCAGGTTCTGGATACAAATGTATTTATTAAGTTCTGCTTAACAGTCAATGCAAGAGATGCATTAACTGGGAAGAATCTAAAGTGATGAGGAAAGAAAATTCTCTGTATAAAAATCTATACACATAGAGTGAAATGACTTAAATTCAGCAAACAGGGCTTGTAAGGGAGAGAAGGGTTCAAAAGGACAGCACTAAAGTGTGATAGATACTGTATATATTTTAATTGAGAACACCTCTGAAACCTTCTCACACTGCTGAATAGATAAAAAAAATGACAGAACTGAGTCAAAGTAAGAAATTAGTCAAGAAAGGAATTCTGAAGATAAGATGGAAGGAGTGAATGAAGAAAACCATTGGCAAGGGGAAGAAGGCTACCAGGAAGGGAATATCTTCCCTTGACATTGTGTATTTTCACCAGTTTGAAGATATCATTTTGGTGCCTGTTTTAAAGGCTTTACCTCCCACCCACCAAACAAGCAGGAGTATCAGTGGAAGCCAAGAACACCAGAAATTTCATGGTGAGAACTACTTCAGCACTTGAAAAATGTTTCAAGAGTGGGAATTACATAAGAAAGGGTTGAGGTCCACAAAACTACTCTTGTTCTAGTTCTCGGAACAGCATATGCTAGAGTGACTGCTTATTTTTAGAAAAGAAAAGACAGAGATGTGTAGCTCCTAAATAATTAAGACTGCACACCAAGCAGAACTTGCCCTTGCGTAACAGTTCAGAACAGGCAATTTGGTGGGAATGAACAACACTACCATTCTTAGACCACTAAAGATTTGGCTTTGTGTCATAAGAAAATTCGCATTTTTCTTTCCTTGAAAGGCCTCTATTCATGAATGATTAATGCTCAACAAAAGCAGTAATTATGTAACTTTAATCAAACCAACACACATACAAATACAGTTTCTGCTTCATAGCAGGATGCCCATCTTGTTCACTGCCACAGCAAGTGACTATGTCTGATAGCACAGATAGCACAGTACTGTATTTTATTAATGAGAGGACAAGCCATTCCAAAACAAAAAAAAAAAAGAAAAAGACAGGTAACTTGGCAATGTGATTTCAAGAGAAGAACTCTGTGTCAAAGAGGAAACTCTGGATCACCTTTCAAACTCATAAACAATTTCTGTAGGAATTCTGCAAATTCAAAAGATGACCTATAGTCTCTGGAAGGCAGAATGTAAGGCCTTCTAGCAGTATGATGCTGTCCTGGTTCCGGTGGGGATAGGGTTAATTTTTCCTGGTATTCCATGCCATGTGAGCCACACCCACCCTGAGCTGCTGGGGGAGGGGGCAGGAAGTTGCTGCTTAAAAGCGGGCTGGGGCGTCCCGGGTCCAGCCGGCAAGCGGTGGGGAGCGGTGGTTCCGTAATCGTGTTTGTATATTCCCCTATCCGTGTTGTTGTTGTTGTTTGCCTGTTCCCTTTGCTGTCCTGTTAAACTGCCTTTGTCTCAACCCAAGAGTCTTGCCTTTTCTTACGATTCTTCCTGTATTAGGAAGGCGCGAGCGAGCGGCACGTGGTTCTTTGTTGCCCTCTGAGGCTAAACCACGACAGTCCTTTTTGTCGCCCAACGTGGGGCTCGAAGGGTTGAGATAACGACAGAATCCAACTAGAACGTGGAAAAAACGGTTTTGGGTTTTTTTTTTGTATGCATTTATTTTATTAGGTAAATAATCACTGGTCATCATGTTGCTTGGTTTGTTCTCATGGCTGTGTTACATAAATTCCTATATGGCTTATGTACTCCCTGCGATGCTGTTTACCATGTCTGGAAGAGGGATGAGGATTATCATTCTGCTGTCCTGTGCGATATCTGTTTATGATATGATAACATCACTGTTCAGACGGTTATTTTGGGGTGTTTATGTGGTTTTGCTGTCCTGTCCGTACATTGGACACCGTCTCTCAGAATTTGTTAATAATTTCCCCAGCCCTTTTGCCTCCCTTTTCTCCTTCGGGTCAGGTATGACAGCTTTTGAGAATTTTGAATATCCTTGGGATACTCAAACCAGCGTGTTCCTAGTGCTATGTCTCCTGAATACGTTCCAGGTCTTGTTTAGGGTTAAGCGACTATTTAAGACTACCACCCGGAGATCTGCTCCGAGGCTGGATAGTCAGGGGTGGCATGGCATGTGGGAGAGCATGGGCAGGTACCTAGAGAACTACTCACCTCCAATGGTCTGGGACTTCACCCCTGAACAATTACAGGACCCTGATAAAGTGGTAGAATATTTGAAGGGAAAATGCAGAGGCACAACTCACCGCGCTGTGCTGGGCCCTGGCCAGTATCTACCAGGCACTGCTCAGAATTATGCAGCACCCTCAAGGGGAAGAGATGGAAACCAGACCAGCAGCCACTGCGGCTGCTGCAGCCCCTGCGTCAGCCACTGCGGCTGCTGCAGCCCCTGCGTCAGCCACTGCGGCTACTGCAACCCCTGTGACGGACACTGCGGCTACTGCAACCCCTGCGGCAGCCACTGTAGCTACTGCAATCCTTGCGACAGACACTGCGGCTACTGCAACCCCTGTGGTAGCCACTGCAGTTACTCCAACCCCCATAGCAGCCACTGCCACTGAACCAGGGAACCAACCCATGCCGGTATCAGTTGCCCCCATACAGAAGAAGAAGTACACAAAGAAATCAGTTCGCTTAGTAAGAGATGATGATGAACCAGGGTCATCACAAGAGCAGGAGGAAGAGGCAGAACCAGAGATAATTACTCGATCCCTATCCTTGAGTGAGCTGCGGGATATGCGAAAAGATTTCAGCCGACTTTCAGGCGAGCACATTGTCACCTGGCTGCTCCGGTGCTGGGACAATGGGGCCAGTAGCCTGGAATTAGAGGGTGGGGAGGCCAGGCAGCTGGGATCCCTGTCTAGGGAAGGCGGCATTGACAAGGCGATTGGGAAAAAGACCCAAGCCCTCAGCCTCTGGAAACGACTCCTGTTAGGCGTGAGGGAGAGGTACCCCTTCAGTGAGGATGTTGTATGTCAGCCAAGCAAGTGGACTACCATGGAAAGAGGTATCCAGTACCTGAGAGAATTAGCCGTGCGGGAGATGATTTATTATGACTTGGACAATGCAGACTTACCCACAGACCCTGATGAGGTGCGATGCACAAGGCCCATGTGGCGGAAGTTTGTACGGAGCGCACCATCATGATATGCCAACTCCCTGGCAGTAATGGAATGGAAAGGTGAAGAGGGACCAACAGTGGATGAGGTAGCTGGCCGGCTCCGGCGATATGAAGAAAGTCTCTCTTCCCCCCTTGTCTCAGCTGTGGAGAAACTGTCGCGGAAGGTCCAGCAACTTGAAGAGAATATGTCCTACTCCCCACCTGCACGGGCCAGCATCTCAGCTATTAGAAGCAGGCATTTCCCCACTCAAGAGAGAGAGTACAGAGGGTACACACCACGAGGCACCCTGTGGTTCTACCTGCGGGACCAGGGAGAGGACATGAGGAAGTGGGATGGACAACCTACTTCGACCCTGCGGACACGGGTACAGGAGTTGCAAGGAAGGGCAACCACAAAAGGGGATCCCTCCAGGAAAAGTGCCGCCCCAGTTTCCAGTGGGCCGTTCCCCAGACAAAGCAGAAGGCCTGATCTTGCTTCTGATCCTCTTGAAGGAACTTCCAAGTCATTTATGCAAGAAGTGAGTAATGGATACTATGACCAGTATTAGGGGGGCCCTGCCTCCGGCCAGGTGGAGGAAAGGGACAACCGGGTTTATTGGACGGTGTGGATTCGATAGCCTGGCACATCAGACCCACAGGAGTATAAGGCTCTAGTGGACACGGGTGCGCAGTGTACTTTAATACCATCAAGCTATAGAGGGGCAGAACCCATTTGTATTTCTGGGGTGACAGGGGGATCCCAAGAGTTGACTGTACTGGAGGCAGAAGTGAGCCTAACTGGGAATGAGTGGCAAAAGCATCCCATTGTGACTGGCCCAGAGGCTCCATGCATCCTTGGTATAGATTACCTCAGGAGAGGGTATTTTAAGGACCCAAAAGGGTACCGCTGGGCCTTTGGCATAGCTGCTTTGGAGACAGAGGAAGTTAAACAGTTGTCTGCCTTGCCTGGTCTCTCGGAGGATTCTTCTGTTGTGGGGTTGTTGAGGGTCAAAGAACAACAGGTGCCGATTGCTACCACAACGGTGCATCGGCGGCAGTATCGCACTAACCGAGACTCTCTGATTCCCATCCATGAGCTGATTCGTCAACTAGAGGTTCAAGGAGTGATCAGCAAGACTCGCTCACCCTTTAACAGTCCCATATGGCCGGTGCGAAAATCTAATGGAGAGTGGAGGCTAACTGTAGACTACCGTGGCCTGAATGAAGTCACGCCACCGCTGAGTGCTGCCGTGCCGGACATGCTAGAACTCCAGTACGAACTGGAGTCCAAGGCAGCCAAGTGGTATGCCACAATTGATATAGCGAATGCATTCTTCTCAATCCCTTTGGCAGCAGAGTGCAGGCCACAGTTTGCTTTCACTTGGAGGGGCGTCCAATACACCTGGAATCGACTGCCCCAGGGGTGGAAACACAACCCCACCATTTGCCATGGACTGATCCAGACTGCACTGGAACAGGGTGAAGCTCCAGAACATCTGCAGTACATTGATGACATCATTGTATGGGGAAACACAGCAGAAGAAGTTTTTGAGAAAGGGAGTAAAATAGTCCAAATCCTTCTGAACGCTGGTTTTGCTATAAAGCGAAGTAAGGTCAAGGGACCTGCGCAGGAGATCCAGTTTTTAGGAATAAAATGGCAAGATGGACGCCGTCAGATCCCAATGGATGTGATCAACAAAATAGCAGCTATGTCTCCACCAACTAGTAAAAAGGAAACACAGGCTTTCTTAGGTATTGTGGGTTTTTGGAGAATGCATATCCCAGATTACAGTCAAATTGTAAGCCCTCTGTATCAAGTAACCCGGAAGAAGAATGATTTTAAATGGGGTCCTGAGCAACGACAAGCTTTTGAACAAATCAAACAGGAAATAGTCCATGCAGTGGCCCTGGGGCCAGTCCGGGCAGGACAAGATGTTAAAAATGTGCTCTACACCGCAGCCGGGGAGAACGGCCCTACCTGGAGCCTCTGGCAGAAAGCACCAGGGGAGACTCAAGGTCGACCCCTAGGGTTTTGGAGTCATGGATACAGAGGATCCGAAGCCCGCTACACTCCAACAGAAAAAGATATATTGGCAGCATATGAAGGGGTTCGAGCTGCTTCGGAAGTAGTTGGTACAGAAGCACAGCTCCTCTTAGCACCTCGACTGCCGGTGCTGGGTTGGATGTTCAAAGAAAGGGTCCCCACCACACATCATGCAACCGATGCTACATGGAGTAAGTGGATTGCACTGATCACACAGCGAACTCGAATGGGAAACCCCAGTCGCCCAGGAATTCTGGAAGTGATCATGGACTGGCCAGAAGGCAAGGATTTCGGAATGTCACCAGAGGAGGAGGTGACGCGTGCAGAAGAGGCCCCACCATATAATAAACTGCCAGAAAATGAGAAGAAATATGCCCTCTTCACTGATGGGTCCTGCCGTATTGTGGGAAAGCATCGAAAGTGGAAGGCTGCTGTGTGGAGTCCTACACGACGGGTTGCAGAAGCCAGTGAGGGACAGGGTGAATCGAGCCAGTTTGCAGAGGTGAAGGCTATTCAGCTGGCTTTGGACATTGCTGAGCGAGAAAAATGGCCAGTACTTTATCTCTACACTGACTCATGGATGGTGGCAAATGCTCTGTGGGGGTGGTTACAGCAGTGGAAGCAGGGCAACTGGCAGCGCAGAGGCAAACCCATCTGGGCTGCTGACCTATGGAAAGATATTGCTGCCCAGATAGAGAATCTGGTTGTGAAAGTACGCCATGTAGATGCCCACGTACCGGAGAATCGGGCCACGGAGGAACATCAGAACAACCAGCAGGTGGATCGGGCCGCTAGGATTGAAGTGGCTCAGGTGGATCTGGACTGGCAACATAAGGGTGAACTATTCATAGCTCGGTGGGCCCATGACTCCTCAGGCCATCAAGGGAGAGATGCGACATATAGATGGGCTCGTGACCGAGGGGTGGACTTGACCATGGACACTATTGCACAGGTCATCCATGAATGTGAGACATGCACTGCGATCAAACAAGCCAAGCGTTTGAAGCCTCTTTGGTATGGAGGGCGATGGCTGAAATACAAATATGGGGAGGCCTGGCAGATTGATTATATCACACTGCCACAAACCTGTCAAGGCAAGCGCTATGTGCTCACAATGGTGGAAGCAACCACTGGATGGCTGGAAACATACCCTGTGCCCCATGCCACTGCCCGGAACACTATCCTGGGCCTTGAAAAGCAAGTCCTGTGGCGACATGGTACCCCAGAGAGAATTGAGTCGGACAACGGGACTCATTTCCGAAACAGCCTCATAGACACCTGGGCCAAAGAGCATGGTATCGAGTGGGTGTATCACATCCCCTATCACGCACCAGCCTCTGGGAAGATAGAACGATACAATGGACTGTTAAAAACTACACTGAGAGCAATGGGTGGTGGGACTTTAAAACACTGGGATACACATTTAGCAAAAGCTACCTGGCTAGTTAACACCAGGGGATCTAACAATCGGGCTGGCCCTGCCCAATAAAAACTTCCACGTACTGTAGAAGGGGATAAAGTCCCCGTAGTGCACATGAAGAATATGCTAGGGAAGACAGTCTGGGTTAGTCCTGCCTCAGGCAAAGGCAAACCCATCCGTGGGATTGCTTTTGCCCAAGGACCTGGGTGCACTTGGTGGGTGATGCGGCAGGATGGGGAAGTCCGATGTGTACCTCATGGGGATCTGATTTTGGGCGAGAATAGCCAATGAATCAGATTGTGTGCTGTTAATTGCTAAGTAACACTGTCACTGTATGTCCTCATTGCTATAATTGCTATCAGTTGTACTACAAGTAAGGCACAGGGATGATGGGATAAGAACTGATCTCAGCAGCTGGCGCCCAGCAGTTTCCTCAAGATCTACATCTTCAGCCCACGGACTGCGTGCATGAGCCACACCAGGTGCACCAGTCACAAGCTCCGAAAAATACAGCATGCAACAGACCAGCACCACCCAGCATCTCACCTGCCCTGAGAGACTGTTCTAACAGATGGAGCCCAAAGCCGTGGATTAAAAGAACTCAACGGACACTTTGGAGGGATGGCCCATAAACTAAGGGCATTATATGTGTGTGTATATATATATATATAAAACAGGGGAAAGTGGTGGCAATTCATTGGAACCTGCTGGGCATGGCATAGATGGTATGGAATAAGGGGTGGATAATGTCCTGGTTCCGGTGGGGATAGGGTTAATTTTTCCTGGTATTCCATGCCATGTGAGCCACGCCCACCCTGAGCTGCCGGGGGAGGGGGCAGGAAGTTGCTGCTTAAAAGCGGGCTGGGGCATCCCAGTCTGGCCGGCGAGCGGCGGGAGCGGTGGTTCCGTAATCGTGTTTGTATATTCCCCTATCCGTGTTGTTGTTGTTTGCCTGTTCCCTTTGCTGTCCTGTTAAACTGCCTTTGTCTCAACCCAAGAGTCTTGCCTTTTCTTACGATTCTTCCTGTATTAGGAAGGCGCGAGCGAGCGGCACGTGGTTCTTTGTTGCCGTCTGAGGCTCAACCACGACAGATGCACATCTTACCTACAAGGTTACTTTCTTATTAATTTTCACTCCTATTCCAGAGTGCCATTATTTCTGCAGCAATCACAGCAATGGGTTTAACAGAAAACCAGTGTTATGAAATCATTCAGGATACTTTAATAACTGTTTTAAAAAAAATTGATAGCAGTTACAGCATGCTGAAGACAATTGCTGGCCCAAAGTGAATTGTTTGTGAATCACTGTTACAAGTCAACCTCAACAAAGGCTGGTCACGCAATATCCCCTTAGCAAATGACAAGTTTTTGTTTTCACAAGCTTACGATAAAAACAAAACACACCTTGGAATTTGTCTCAATACAAATTCTTTTCTTGGTCTAACTTATTTATTATTATTATTTTGTGATTAAGAACGGAATCCAAGGAAGAGATAAAAAAGCTGCTGCTCAAGCCTCAGGGGAACTGTTCTTGATTCATCCGTTTTATTACTACAAAAATATATTTATTGGAATTGACAAATGAAAATGGAAAAATTGAACTTTCTAACACATTTTTGCTTACTCAGGCACCTCTTTTAATGCCCGTGAAGGAAGCAAAATCTAGTTTCAAACCTAAGCCCCTTATTTCTTTAAATTATTCTTGAATAATCTCCTGCTGTAGAGCAAGCAATAAAATTCAGCAACCATCTGTGCTACGAGTTCTCTCTTTTAGAGACTGAAATAAATTTTTCTTCCTATTAGTCTCATGCAGAGGTTCAGAAAGTGGCACTGAGACCATGTCAGCTTTAACTGTACAGCTGACAGTGTACAGTGACTTTACAGTGATCATTTAATTTATTACCAACACCTTCTGAAGCTCTAAGAAATGAAAGGATGAGAATAATCGGCAGGACAAAAAACTTAAGCTGATGAATTTTAGACTATGAAACTAACTGGATTTGTAGCAAGTTGTGCACACTGTGACAACAACTGTCTTTGCTACCTAAAGGGCCACAACAAATCAAAAGTTTTACTATTCTCCTTTTGCTGATTACTGCTGATTGCAGTACTATTGGCTACTGCACAGGTGCTTTAGTGTTTTTTCGTACACAATGAAGACAGAAACCCATAAAAATGTTGCCAGTTTCAGGCTGAACTACCTTTTATTGTCTCTGATACTGTGGACACTAATGTGCCAGGCCAGGATCTGTCCTCCTTGGCAACAAATAACAGCACAAACTTGAATAGGCGTAGGCACACAACCTCATCTCTCTCAGACCAGCCAAGGTCTTACTGACTTACACTGATTTTTACTTCTGATGCTACTGCTGAAAAGGACACACCTGCTCTTTCTTCCCCAGCCCTCACAATCTATGCATTGGTACTCTTCCCACTCACAGTGCCAGCAACATTTTCTCTGTGTCCAGCCAACCAGTTACAAAAGACCTGATACAACTACAAGTCTTCAGCAGGATCAGTTCCCCAATTCACATAAGCACTAATGCCAACCACGCAGCTGAATTAAAAAAAAAAAAATAAATAAAAATCACACCCTCACAGCATAAAACAAGTTGGATAGTTTCTCTTTTGATGGGCTGCAGAAGGACAAATTAAGCCTGAACTAGCAAAAAGCCTACTGCCTCAAATTTAATGTGTCATCACCTCCTGAACACACCTCAATGGACACTGAATTTATGCTAGCTCAGTGTTTTGTGCCATACGGCCAGCAAGCTCTTGTCTTGGTCGTGGGACCTCTGGATTTCTGTCTAATCCACAACCAGAATCAGGTACAGTTTCTTCCCACTCTAGGTTTTCAAAAGTTAGTTCAGGAGAGAAAAGCAAGACTTTCACACAAATTCAGGTTAAACTGTACCTTACGTAGATACTGAGAAGGAAAGCATGAACCTATATAATTAAGTATAACATAAATTACAATTCCTGCAGCCGTGCAAACAGAGAAATTGCACATTCCCTGTACTACTGCTCCTGAGTGCCAGTATTTCAAAGCAGGTAGGGACATTTCTCTTCCACCTACCAGCAGTTGCCTTTAAATGGGAACAGATCAGCAAAGGGAAAAGAGCTGCATTTCAGGAAGAGATGTACTTGGAATAAAGTGCTCCAGGAGAAGTCCCACAATTTCTAAACCAGACAAAAAGCCTCCCAGACACACTCAGCTAGACCCAGCTTCACATTCAACAAATAGCATCATCCTACCTCTTCAGATTGCTCTGTATGTGCAGAGTCATAGAGTATAACAACAGGTTACAGGATGAAAACAGAACAGAACACCGACAGTAAGGTATATGGAGTATCTGCATCACCAGTATATATTCTAGCACTAGATGTGCTGTCTCATGAATTACTGTTAGTTACAGATGGGTCTTCCCCTCACTCTACATCACTCCAAGCTGAAATCCTTTTTCAGAACAACAAAATAAATGAGAACTTAAATCCTCTCAAATCAGGTATTAAGTTTGCACATGATCCCACAAGCATACTAAGAAGGATTTTAATATTGCGTTTTCTACAGATAATGGCTTTAAGGCTAGTTCTGTAAAATTTAAATTTGTTATTTTCATAACACAAAGGCGCTAATCAGACATGCTTAATGTATGTAAAGGCAGTTTACATTCAGATAATAATAAAAAAAAAATCAACTGAACTGAAGCTCTTTAACAACTGTACAAGTTAGGGACAAGGCTACTAAAAGGATTGGAAAAGTCTGTCCTTTAAAAAAAACTTGCCAAAAATCCCAAGCTGAAAAAAATATATGATATTTCTAGAAAGTATACATTGCTCAATAATTATTTCCATTAGAGTGTGAAGGTTGTAAATGGCTGGCAAACCTAACTAACCACTGATGTGACAGTAAAGGATTAGTTCCAAGTACATAGTTCACAGCCTCTTGATATAGTAGATACGTTTACTCATTTAAACAAGTTTTCTTGTATTTTCTGCATATTTGTGTGGGACTATTAATGTCAGAAAACAAATCATTTAACAAACCATGAGCAGAGAGGAACTGAGTGGGATGCAGGCTTCATTTAATTTTATAGAAATTCACCTCTACGCTCATTCACAAAGTTATTTTCCTATTCTTCTTTTAACCCTCAACTGTTCTTTGCTAAGTCTCGATGCATTCCTTGCAAGCAGCTCATGAAAAATATAACCATAACATTCTTGCCTTCTTTAAAAGTAGACATCCTAGGGATGTCTTTTAAGATGGCGTGGATGTAAACTTTGTCCTTGTTTATCGGTTCTCCCTTTTTATAACTCATTTTATCGCAACTGAAGTTTGGCCTATGAACTTTCTGGGGAAAAGCTGGTGATTCTTCCAGAAGACATCTGCCTTATTGCAGGTGCTATAAAGCAATGGAAAAAGAAAAGGAACTCTGCCTCAGCAACTCCACCTCACTATCACCCCGGAAGGCAAGACGGTGTTTGCTTTCTTTCACCCTCTGTACTACTGTCATTCAAACAGGTTTTAAAATCTGTCTAATGAAATGGTAGAGATACGTAGGGGAGAAGAGCTGAAGCAGCCACTGATTAACACTGCTCTGCAGCCACGCTTCCCACAACGTAGCTGCCATTAGTTAATTTATTTCTACTACTGTCTGTGGAGAAGCCTGCTCTAATCTCCCAGACCAGCCCACTCTGCTGCTTGGTGGGACTTAATGAACTGGACTGGTGTAAAATAGCCTGCTTCCTGCAGGAAGCATTTTCAGCAAAGTTAAAAAAAAAAAAAAATTAAATCCACAGGGTCTCACTTGGTCAAAATGGTTCAAGCCATATGGTTAGGCCAGATGTGAATCTTCTACTACAAGGAAGCATTTGTTATTCAGTATACCCATAACAGGAATCTACGCACACTATCACTCCCATGCAAACATAGTTTATCTTTTCCAAGACTCCTGAAAAGATACTAAGCCTCCATAAATTGTGTAATCCTATAAGCCAAACCTCCTGAGGAGAGTGCCTGTTGAAAAATAGTATGTCTTCTTCAAGCTACATTTAAAAAGAGCTCTCTTTGAACATTCAGAAGTTGCAATTAGACTCAAGATGTATGCGTGGTTATTGCCTTGTCCATTACTTCTGCACTAGAGCTCTCGTCTTTGAGTGCCTGCTGTGCTTAGAGTCCCATTGCAACACCACTTCTTGCAGCTGCTTCTGATGAAGCTTCTGGAGATGACTACCCCATCTCAGCATGCTCTTTGCAGCTGACACATCTGAGCTATCAATTTAATTTTACATTAAATCACAGAGACATAAAATAGAAAATCCCACTGAATGACCTAGTTTTACTGTTTCTCCACAACTTGCAACCGCTACAGCCACAGTACTCCTTCACTTCAGTTCACACTGTTTTTCTCTCTATAAACTCTTTGCCCAACTGCTGCAGGTCACGTTTCGTGAAGCTGGACTTCTGCCCATCTCCCTCACCTCTGGATCTTGCTGCTGGAGAGGGTGGGCGAATGGCTATTACTAAGTTGTTCTTTATTCCTACAGAACAAAATTAGCTTAGTGCCACTAGTCTGCTCTGCAAGAAGCAGCTGTGACCTCCAGAAGAACACTCTATCCCAGGTTTTTCTTATAATAAGGCACTGTAACTCTGTAACTCAAAATAACCAGAAAGACAGACAGGTATTTATTTGTACAACGCAGATTTAATTAGAAATGGTACCATAGACTTAGAAAAATAAAGGTCTGCAGCAAAGAGTCGAAATATCCAGGGTGTATCTCTTCTTTCAGAAAGCTGAAATTATACTGGTCTATGCCATGTTCTTTTGTCATTCTTTTTCTTGGCACCACAGAGTGATGCCTCAGTACAAGCTAATGCAGTGCTACATGCAAACTACATGCTGCTGTATGTAGTGTTGGCTGTGCTTTCTAAATTATACACATCAATAGCTGTGCTATTAAAATATAAACAGTAGACTTTATCTTTTTCTGTCATACTATGCTGAATGCTAGCATAAATGATGGATCATTAAAGAAGAGCAACTGATAATGTTGTATCTTCTTTTTCCTTTCTATACAATTGCTGTTCAAAGTTGGTGAAAGTAGTTTTCTTGTAGTTCTTTGAAAAATTTTAACAACTTTTTTGGGATGCCCTCCCAGAAAGAAGCAGTTAAGACATCCATTCACACATTAGATTCTTCCAGCTCAACTGCTATCAGAATGATTTTCTGACCCAAGCTGAATATGGTCTCCCTTCATTTTCCAAAATTGGATTCAGGTGACTCCATGGCTTTCAGTTTATTTTTCCTTCATTTCAAAACATTTATGCTGAAGTTTCAGGAGTAGCCATGAATCCAGGTGCTTTGGTTCTTCTCTCTCTCTCTCTGAGAAACAGCATTTGAGACCTATAAGTTTGGTAGCAGCTGTTGCTCCAGGCAAGGCCACCAAAGACAGTCATTTTGGGATCTTTGCAGAGGTACAAAGTGCTCAAAAGCCTGCCATTGAAAACATAGGTCCCAGTGCAGCAGAAACTCCAGTAGCGAAGTTTCAATGTCTGGAATAATAAACACCCTACATGCAGACATTAGACACAGGACATAAGCCAATGCTAAATGTGATGCAGCAATGCTGCTTGTACGCTTCTGCAAGCTCTAATAATAGGTAGTTGTTTCCTTTATTCGTGCAAATTCCCTTTCCTCCTGCGAAAAATGACTCACACTTACGATACACAGTTTTGAACAGGTTATGTAAAGTACTTGTAATACGCTAAGCAAAAAAGCCGCAAGACATGTAATAATGAGAAACAAAGTCTAATTGTGTATGTGTGTGGCAGCCTCCAGACTACAAGTAGAGAATTTGGTAATCTAGTACCAGGTTTCCACAACAAGTGCAGTATATATATCTGCTTTGTTTTCTGGTGTGCTTTTCTTCTATGCTCTTAATGTGCTTTGACAGACCTGTCTGTGCCCCATTCTTGCCACCATTGTAGTATTAAGCATCAGGATGCTACTGAAATCTGTTTTGGCAGGAAGCAGATTTAGGGACTACTGTGTGATTGATGGCATTGCAATGCAAAAGCTGCACATGTGCAGATTTAATTAATTCAGATAAAGATGCTACCAACATTTGTTTAGCTGAGCTGAACAAAATCATAAAGAAACTACTGGAAGAAACTAAAGTCCCAGAAATGCAACTGATTACTTATTAGCCTGGAAAGCTTTATCATGGATGAAGTCAGAAATGCTCTCCTGGAGAAAGTTTGTTTTTATACAAGTGAGCTAAACTTTAAAATAATGAAAAACAGTCATTACTACAGATGTTTGGAATACATGTATGGCTCTTGTAAATAATCTGCATAGATTCAGGGTATGTTTGGAGCATATCGCTACTGCACAGCAAAGATACTAGAGGTCAGATATAAACTTTCCATTACAAACAAGATTCCTTTTTCCCCGAGGATGAACAAGCAAGTAATCCCTTTGGAAACTCCCCCAAGGCCAAACTATGCTAAAGAGTTACAGCAGGCCAAAATACACTGGTGCATATACACAGCGAAAGGACATGCACATTTTGAGGATTGCCCATTTTCACCAGTGAATGATTCAGGTGCTTTTACTTAGCATAGAGCTACAAACTAATTTATCACAGCTAACTAGTCCTCAGAGATGAGATGCACTAGATGAGAACATGGAGCTCAGCAGTGCACACCCTGATAGTATGAACAGCATGCAAAAAGCAGAATTACAGAATTAAGAGACAACAACAGAATAGGGAGCAGATTAAGGAGTCTCTAGTTCCCACTCATTCTCCAGCTGCTGCAGCAAGTCAGTCCCACATCACCAGGTACAACTGCAGCTGTATGTCCTTTCTACACCAGTCAGTCCAGTCCAGCTGCTACTCCAAGCAGAATCTACATCATCCGCTCCAGACCCTTCGGAAGTAAGGGGGAGTGAAACACGAGGAAAAGAATGTGAAGGTTTTCTGCATGCCCCAGCAGAAAATTGTTTTTCTTCAAACAGCCATTAGAAATAATTTGTTTTCTGATGGAAACAGGTTTTAGTAACCCATCATATATATCATCTCTATATCAATGGGACAGACTGTATTGGCTAAGGTAAGCCATTCCATATACACTAGATAAAAACACCGTTATCTCCAAAACAAAAATACCTTTTTTTTTTTTTTTTTACACTTGCATAAACTAGATCAATTAAAAAAAAAAAATCAAGTATTTGCAATTGTGTTCTCTAGTTTCCCCCAGGTTTCTCTTATGAGACAATTCACATTTCTTAATAAGGGATATTTACATTTCCAGATCAAGCAACTAAAACACTGCTTAATATATATTGATTAGTTAGGCTTATTCCTCATTGGATCTGGGACAAGAAAAATGCTTCTAAAGCCAAGATATTTATTTAATTTTCTCTTATGGGTCATTGGATTTTACATCACCAAGCAGACATTTTCCATGCATCGCTTCTCCCGTTTGTATATAATTTATATACACGTATGATTAAAGTTACACAGACATAATCTTTGCATGCTATTATGAAAGATGAATGGACACAAGATACAGTTAAGCAGAAGGCTATTTTGCTTTTTAGATCAGATTGGGGATTGCTCCCTCTCATCCCCCACCCCATGAAGGAAAATATGACCTTTCAGCGGGGCAGTATCAGTGCATCCCTTATCTCTTTTATTTTGGGCATTACAGACATTCCAGCAAGCATGAGAGTATCATGTACTTTTTGCCACAAAGTGACTGCAGATCTTGAATCAGCAAGTCCTTTTGCAATTGCTGGGAGAGGATGAAGAGGCACATTGGCATTTTGCTCTGCAAGAAGATAAAGAGCCCAAGGAAGATTTTAAAGTTAAGACCAAACCACACAGCTTATGACAGCATTACTGTTATTGAGTCCTCATGTGGAACCAGTGGGTCCCACAACAGGAGATGATGGCACGATTACATTAACTCTTCCTTGACTAATCTCTCTGCTTTGCAACGGTGACCTTTTACCTGGGGTGAGGTTGAGACTGAAACTGTCAACACACTTCAGGATGATTATCTCCCAGAATTATCACTAGAAACCCCTTGAATTACCCACATGAAACTTGACATCACAAAACTTTTCTGTGTTTCCAGACTACGTGCTAGTTACTCATTCTCCTTACAGCTATGCTCCATTGAAACCCTCCATGCCCACACCTCATGACACAACTTCTTTGGCTATCGGACCTTTTCAGGGAGCACATCACTGGTAAAACTATTCCAGGTCAAAGATATACACCAGTACCATGGGTCTCATGCCACACAGTCCTTCATAAACTTACTCAGTCCCATCTTAACAACAGTTATACAGCTGCCCTTGTGCTACACATTAGAGGTCAAAGTAGAACAGGCTAAAAACCAGAATTGCCACAATTCAAGACAAGGTACTGTCCTTTGCTTTTCTAAGCTGAACAGCACACGCTTCTTCACCTTTATTATGTTGTGGTTTTATTTAAAAAAAAAGTGGAAGTGAAGCCTCTGAGCAATGAGAATGGGTTAGCAAGCACGGTCCAACCTCAGAACTACGTAAGTATCTTGCCTAAGTTTTTCCGCTGACATCAAGGGCAGTGGTAGATGGGAACAGGAACTGCCCAAATAGCTGAAAAAGCACTAGCTGAGGAAACAAGCTCTTCCCCGGCCCAGATTTCTGGAGGAAGTGGCACAGAAAGTCACAGGACAGAACTGCAAGTATTTTCCAGCCAAACAAAGTGCAACAACGAGTGACTGGAGAACTGTAAATGCAATACCTGTATAAAAGAGTGAAGAAAAGTGATGTGGGCAATAAAAGATAGGCGGGTCTTAACTATAAACAAGACTTGAATAGAGCAAGATCTCCTTGTGAAAGTTACCTAAAAATATGTAATTAAGTGGGAAATGGCACAAAATGCCTCTGTCAAACACAGGTCCTGCCAGGCTCACCCTGTAATTTTCTAGACATAGTATCTGGAGGAGGTGAGAATTAACACAAACGGCAAGGTTTGTAAGGAATTTGTCTTAAGAGGAGAGATACGTTGTTAAGAGTGAAAGCATCAGGCAAAGACATGCTACCAGTAAGCCCTGCATGGGTAAATTGTGGGGTCAAAATTTATTAATCTTTTTATTAACATTATCAAAAAAAGCAGGAGCATAATGGTAATATTTGCTGATAACACTAAACTATGGAGCATATGCAACACAGGATCCTGAACACAGAAAAACTGAGGGTGTAAGTGTAAGAAAAGGAATTGAACTGGCATAAAATACAAGTATAGACAACTGGTGGTTCACGGAAAAGGGCAGAATTTAGAGTTGATAGTCACTGTGACCTCCCAACATGATGTAGTTGTGAATTCTAGGCTTTGCCAGAGATGTATTTCCAGTAAATACCCAGGAGAATTCGTGCCATGACAGAAGTCTCTACAAGGCTTCCTCTGGAATATTGTGAATTTTGAGTTGAACAGAACAGAGAAGAGCATTTAGAATGACTGGTGGGAATGGAAACTCACCTGTGGCAGGACTACCAGGATTTGTCTTGTCTAGTCTAGCAATATAAAACAGCTAAAGTGTCCACTTCAGGCACTGAACTTGCTTTCTTTCTTCTACTAAATGTCAGGAACAATTTAGACTTCAGTTTTTTGAAGCCATAAACTAGGAGACTGAACACAACCTCTATCTAAATACAAAAAAAACATTTTCTCAAATATGATTTCCTTTAATTTCTAAGAAAATTATCTGGAATGTTAAGGTCATCCAGACACTGAAAAGGTAATTGCTAAGAATTAGGTGGGAACTCTTAGGTGCGAAAAGAACTTATTATTGTCCTTGACTTGACCAGCAGTGCTGTAAGCAACACTCAGAAATGAAACCCCCTAACCCATAACATGTACTGTAGAATCATGTGGATCTCTGTGCTAATTACAGAAATAAAAGAAAAAATCACCACTTCTTTGAGGTGATCTCTCAAGAAAGTGATCAAATCTGTCACCTAACAATTTGGTTGTGTAAATATGTATAGAAAAATGCGCATTTATAGCTCTCTTTAGTTATCAACAGTGCTAGGTGGACCTAAATGATGCTGGTCCCAGACAATTCCCAGACAGAAAAACAAAACCAAAACCAGTATCAGCTACTGTTACAACACCTAAATAGCCCTATGCTGCTAGCATCAATGCGTGCTCCAACATTAAATATGTCCTCTCTTAAACAATATTTCTGTTTTAAAAAACAAAGCAAACAAGAAGTATACTGTCTGACAAAGCACTGGGGGGGGTAGTATTAGCGTAGGTTTTTTAGTCCAGACATATCAGATAAACATTCAAAGCATTTGGGAACTTACTGCACTAAATTTCTGACAACAGCGTTTATGCCCAGAGGTGTATCTGTTGCTAAGAGCAAAGAATTTCCATCAATCTAGCAAGAGTGTACACTTTGAAGCTGTACTGAAAAAGCTTTCAATAGTAGGCTCTGCAGTAGGTAGACATGTCTTACGATTTCACAGAAGAAATAAAGTACCCCCCCCAAAAAAAAAAAAAAAAAAAAATCAATGGAACATGTTTTGTTTGTTCTTGTATTTCGCCAGTTCTGAAATATATTTCACTTATAGCAGGTCTGAATTACGAATATGAAGGGAAAAAACACGCAATGAAAAATGTTGTAAGTCTTACTTACCTTTTTATATGTTTTCTCTTCATTTGGCTTTCCAGCAGTAACATCCCCATTTTCAGTAACAGACGACATCTAACAACAGAAGCTTAAGTTATAAAAGAAGTAGTTGCTTTAGAAAAGCGAGTCTTCAGAAAACATCATACTATTTGTTATCCATTTCTTGCTAAATACAAACTTCTTAGAGGACAATAAGCCACCAAGATCAGTGACGTATCTAGGATATTCCTAGAAGGATTTTCCAGGCAGACTAAAAGGACAGCACTGCCCCAGGAATACGTCAAGCATATGACTGATTCTATGCAACCCTTTATTTCTTTTTCCTGACATCAGTATGCAGGTCTGCAGGAAGACATTGCAGTGAAATCTCGCTCCACAGCAGACTGCACGAGATGATCTTGAAAGGTAAGATGATGAACTATGAAACTTGTGTGCCAGATTCTCGGTGGCATGTCTCAGAGGTCCAAGGCTGCATTGACATGCTTTATCTCCTCAAAGGAGGACTTAGATACTTGACATTGTATCTTACCATGGCTGTAAAGCAACACTAGATCAAGAATAAACCACTAAATTAGAGACCACTTGGGTCAGACACTTAAGCATGGCTGCCAGAGTGAATGAAACAAAAAGCTACAAGGACACGTTTTGAAATTGTTCTAGATTTTGCCAACACTTTCACAATGGAAGTATACGTACCCTTATGAACAATAGGACAAGTCATCTGGAGCTGAGAGTGAAGATCAAGGCATTCATCGGTGGTGTTAATGTTTTCCACAACCTATTAAAAGAAAAAAAAATCTATTACCACTATGCCATCACAAATTTACATCTCGCTGAATAGCTTTAGATTTCCTATTTCTATTATTCTTCAGCCCAAGCAAGATAACAAATAAACTTATTTTTGAAGTTTTCCATAATGGAAGATATTATTAGCATAATTTCTGTGAGTAGTCTTGTTGATGTGAGCTATTTCATAGTTAAAAATAGTTTGACTAAACATTTGAGAAATATTTACATAATCAGATATTCTTTGATACCTCTTTAGAATCAGCTCTCCCTCCCATCTTCCATATCTGTTTTTAGCCACATCAGTAAAGCTATTCTTCAATTTAATTTCTCAACCATACCGGAAGAAAAAAAAAAAAAAAACAAAAAATCAAACCCAACAATCTAACAATCTTGTTTGTCTTTAATCAGTAGAAATAGCATCTTGTACATAACTAAAAATTGATTTAAAAAAAAATAGTAATTCCCAGGCCTCATTCACTGAATTTAATTTCCCAGTAATCTGAAAAGTATACATAACAGCACTAAGAAACCTTTTCATAAAAGGCTTCAAAACAATAGTTTCCTCCTCTTCAGAGAACCAGAGTATTAACTGCACCTCAGACCAAAAAAAAAGGGACAACAAATAGAAATCTGCATTTTCTAAGAACAAAACAATTCCTCCTTAGAAAAAAACTCTTCTAATATTACATACCAGTATTTTCCTAGTGCAGCTAGGTGCATTTCCTCATTGTAGCCTTCATGCAATTAATGTACCTTAATCAATAATTCCCTTACTTGGATGTGCATTAGCATCATCCTACACATCAAACTCCTACTTAAAGGCAACAACTTGGTTTTGATAGCTTTTAAAACTGAGTGTAGTTTACCTAGCTTACCTATATTCATACATTTAATATTAATTAATAATGATCCATACTTGTAACTCTATCAGTATATGAACACAGGTATCAAGAACTTGTGTTAGAAAAGCTTTTATAGGAAAATAAATGTCATTTTGATCACTAGTAGGAGGAAGACTGTTTAATCAACCAATCCCTGGGTAAAACCACCAAAACCCCCCAATTGTTGTTCTCCACACACCCCCAAGACTATTGATACAGTAAGATATTCTACTACTTCCAAAACTTCCTAAAATATGATCACACATACTCAACAAAAGCGATCTATGAATGCAACATGGGAACTTACTTTCAGTAAGAAGTTGGCTGGAGAAAATCCTCAAGCCAGACACAGAAGAAAACCTTGTTTGTTCCCAGCATAGTCAGACAAATTATTCAAGAACACTTCATTCATGTGAAAATACACCCTTGTAATAGTGCCAAGGATAGGAAAACAGATAATGAGATCTCAATTCCAGCAACTACCAAGTACAAGTACAGGGTGCCTTCTCATGTGCTTTATATCAAGCATAGCAAGAGCTACTGTCTCAGTTCTGCTGAGGTTTAACAGTGCAAAGACAGGTCACAACTTAGTCTTGGACCCACTTCCAGGCTAAGCTACAGCTACTTATTTTTTTATTACAATAGCAGGAAGCTACCATAACCGAAGCATTGGATCTCTGCATGTGTCTGACAAAGGGCAGGTTCACAATAAAGTAGGACTCGGGGGTGGGGATGGTAGAGGAGGAAAACATTTAGTCTCAAAAATACCGTAGGTATTCAGTGAAAGACTGGTCTATAAAGATCTCCTGTTTAGCTTCTTAGATGCTGTGCATTCTACCAGATGACAAGAAAAACATTAAAGTCCAGTAGAAATTTAAAGTGTATTTTTCCCAAAAGTTCTTGAAGAGTCAACATTTTGGTCATGAGTCTTACTTGCAGCAAAAACTAGCGTGACCTGTTCCATTCCTGAGATACAAGTCTACAACTTTCAATTACAACTTTCTGCTCGGAACACCTCCTTGTCCTAAATGCAGACTTAAAAGAATCACATCTACTCAATACATGCTTTAACCTTTAAAGGCAAAATCTACGTTTCAGTTTCACACACTGGAATTGTTGAATCGTACACTCCTTAACTAACACAAACTGCAATTTCCATGATTCTGGGGAAAAAGTGCTATATGCATTTTCCTCTAAAACTACAGAGGTGCCTTTTTAATATCTCTACCTAGCCAGAAGCCCGCTATGTCAGTGCCACCCTGCCCACCATACAGCTGGAGTTTAGAGAACGGAGGGGACAGACAACAAATGCAAGTTTCCTACTCACCTTCTCTTTTTTGTTCTTGATTTTTAAATTTCATTTTCCTTATATAACACAAACTCACCTTTTACTGACAGCACAAGGCATTAATTTTGCCAGATTATAAGTAACTATCTGCTTTTACACAACCTTAATTGCTTAGGCCCAGCTCACAGAACAGGTACTGGTACTAATAGCTGAATGGCCTTTTAGCTCAAATTCAAGTGAACTTTAGAAATCCCACCAACTTCAATGAAAGCCAACATCCATGACAAACACTATCGTTAGGTTCCTACAGGCCTCATGCGTTAATTCATCCAACTAAAGATTAGTTCTGATTTCTTTCCACTATCAGGAAAACAATATTTGTTTGAAGAATGCATTTCTTAATATAATTTAGGTAATTTCTTAAAAGCAGTGACAAAACGTGCTATTTAGAAATCACATTCCAAATGCAAGCCATGTGTATTCTCACTACAACTGCCGACTGATAGTTAAAATTGCATTTTTTTCCCCTTGATTTTGTGAGAGGTATCTCCCCAGTTCTAGTGCATGGAGGCTTCTAGAGTGGGTAGTACATTAAGAAAGAGAAACCTCATCTAAAAGAAGATATATTGCTATCTTTTCACCTGGCATAATTATCATTTTAAATATGAGAAATAAAAAACAAACAAAAGGCAAACCAAAATGACACTTAAAATTTTCCAGTGGGCACAGGGAGAATAATAGAAGTTAAAGAATACAAGAAGTAATTATGCCTGTCTAAGATCGACAATACACAAATAAAATAGATGGGTGCATATTTTTAATCTTTCTGTCTGAAACACAAAACTGGATTTTCAGGAAATACCCAGTTTTGTTTTTTTTTTTTTTTTTTTTTTTTGGTGTGTGTGTGTGAATGTATTGGGATGGAATACACCATTTTGGAATTAATCCAGAAATTCAGTTCTCATACCTGTTCATTTCAGATAACCTATTTATTACAGACAGGCACTTCCTAATCCTTAAACAGTTGTCTTTGGCAAGCAGGTTGAGGGAGGTCGTCCTCCCCCTCTACTCTGCCTTGGAGGCCGCACCTGGAGTACTGTGTCCAGTTCTGGGCTCCCTGGTTCAAGAAGAACAGGGAACTGCTGGAGAGGGTACAGCAAAGGGCTACCAAGATGATTAGGGGACTAGAACACCTCTCTTATGAAGAAAGGCTGAGGGATTTGGGTCTCTTCAGTATGGAAAAAAGACGGCTGAGGGGAGATTTATCAACACTTATAAATACACAAAGGGTGGGTGTCAGGAGGATGGGGCCAGGCTCTTTTCAGTGGTGCCCAGCAACAGGACAAGAGGTAACGGGCACAAACTTGAGCGTAGCAAGTTCCACCTAAACATGAGGAGGAACTTCTTTACTTTGAGGGTGGCAGAGCACTGGCACAGGCTGCCCAGAGAGGTGGTGGAGTCTCCAACTCTGGAGACATTCAAAACCCGCCTGGACGCGTTCTTGTGCAGTCCGCTCTAGGTGACCCTGCTCTGGCAGGAGGGTTGGACTAGATGATCTCCAGAGGTCTCTTCTAACCCTACCATTCTGTGATTCTGCCTTCCTCCAGGAAGACATGCAACCCCCAGAATGGGGCAGCTGACTCCTCAGAGAAGCACATAGAATCTCATATTAAATTCATACCAAGGATCCCAAGTCAGTGCCAGACAAAAAATGGAGATGATCAGAATAATCATTTTATCTGTCCTAAGAACTGGTATTGAAAATTTCCAGACTGCATTCTTGATGATGGCAGTTTGTCAGCACAACAAGCAAAGATGTTGCCAGGCAATTCTAATTCTATAAATAGCATTTATAGTGTATTCTGTTAAAAAGAGTCATCAAGTTAAATCCTTAGTAGCCCTTGTCACTACTTGGTTATGACTTTAAAGCTGCATCTTTCAATTCAACTATGAAAATCAAAGCTGCTTCATTTACTGCAAAACTCACTTTTACTGGTGAGATTTACCCAGTTACACTTTTCCTTGTGGTAGCTGTGAAAGTAGCTTGACAAGCCAGTTCCTCAGTTCACTAAAAGGACTTGCAGATCTATACGGCAACATGCTTCCACCAAACCACTTGGAGGACAGAGTCATACACTGCCAGATTTCAGCTCCAGTGTAAAGATGCAGATCTTTGTTACACCTTCGTGACACGGGAAGGTGAAAAAAATCTAAACAAAAAATGTTCCACAGCAGAAAAAGCCATCAACACATATTCATACTTGTCCTCTTGTGATCCCCAACCCCACCCCAAGTGCCCCAAAACCATTTGTAGTAACCTTGGAGCTACAAGGGAGTAGCTCCAAGATCAAAAGCCACCAATAATGCTAACTCCTCTGCTTCCTTGGGATGATGAAGACTGGAGCTCACACCTTCTTGGGCACTGAATGAACTTCTCTTGCAAATAATACATTTATGAAGTCTCCCTCCCATCTGGATTCTCTGGCCACGATTAGTGCATCAGCACCCATTTTCCCAGTTAGTTATCGTCTCATCTTGTCTATGTTTCTATGAAACTTGATGGTACTCTAGACCACTGTCAAGTTTAGTTGACAAGTTTAGGTCAACCAGAACGGACAATAGCTTTCCTCTTCCCTCTCCAGTAGAATTAGAGCAGTAGGATTATTTATATAAGATTATTTGCAAAAGATGGGGCTTGGGACACACAAAACATCCTCCGAACACACATCCAAGTTGCATACATACATCTTGTTTCCATATGAAATCAAGTTAAAAATACCAGCATACTTCTGGGGTGTCCCTGGGAACAGAAAGTGAAGAAGGGACCTCCAAGGTTTTTTGCACTGCCCTGTTTTCAGAGCACTCCGGAGGCAGCTGAATTGTTATCATGTGAAAAGTGTGACCTAAATTGCTTTTACTACATTTTAGCTTCCTTACAGAGCTTTTCTTTACACTTTAAAACAACACCAACTATAATTTTCATTATTTAATTGCCTTCATTCTGAGGCAACCAGACAATGCAGAGCGGTGTTTAAGAACATGCAAGCATTGCTAGTCAGTGTGCCAATAAGCACATGTAAACAAGTGAAAGGAAGCACAATTTGGTGTCCTGCACAGAGCTGGAAAAGAGGCAATACATGAAACATCCCACTGCTTTCCCAACAGTCATCACAAGTTAACCCCCTTTTCCAAAAACCTTATGTCATTTAATGTCAGTGAACATTCTTTGTACATGAGTGTCTGGACAGTTACATAACCCTCAAGTAAAAATTTGGCCATTCAGTTATAAAAAAAAATACATACACAATTTAGCTATTTCTTTTTTTATTTTCCTCCTCTTTCTTTTCTTTTTTTTTTTTTTTTTAATAATATCCCAGACACTAGTCTATGGAACAGATTCACTTCCCTATAGTAGAAGTCATGCAGCCATCTAAGATCAAACATACCTGTATGCCCCCATACCTGAAACATCCAAGGAGTAAAAGCCAGTATATATTTTTAAACCAATATATCCTGAGAATGAAGTCAATGTTTACATATTGCAATACACTGGACACTCATTAGAAATTCTGAAAAAGCTTCAAATTTGAAAAATGTTGTTTTCCTCCCTGAATTTTCAAATTCAGAACTTTGACCCTAGGTCTTTAATCTACCTGATTCCTGTAATGCCTATCTATCCAACCTCTACTGTCAACTGCTGTGACTTCCGCTGTTCCCAGAAGCACTGAAGGATTTTTTATGTCCTTCCAGACACCAACTGTGAAAGCAGAGCAAACTTTTTACTGCATTGTAGATAACACTGATTTATCCTGCTAAAAGAAAAAGAAAGAAGAAAAAAGAAAAATTAATCTTTTCTGCCTATATGGCAGAAAAAAAAGAAATTGTATGAATTGTAAAGGAGAGGTAGAAAAGAGTGAAGAAAAAAAAAGAATGGTTAGGTCTGCTACCTTGGCAAATTCCCGGCCCCCCCTAACTGGTTATGGAGGTTTTAAGAGTGAGTGAAAGTGAAACCTGCTAGGTAAAATTTGTGATAATAATGTAATGGTTGTTGCATAAGTGAAAACTAGAAGAGGCTGGTCTTGCTAATTAATGCTGCTAATTAACTAACTGAGGTCTCTGAAATTAACAACATATTGTCCAAACACTGTCTGCTTCCAGAGACTAATAAGACCTGATCATTTCAAATTTATGGCAAGGAATGGTATGCACAGAGGCTCTTGCTTATACTTACTGCTATAACAACCAAGGCCAGCTCACCTTTTTTACTTGCCCTGTTGGAGGGTCGGAAGCGGGAGAGTGTAGAGGGGTCCCACCTGCAGGGAGGAGCGGACAGGACAGGTGACCCAAAACCAACCCACAGGGTGTTCCATCCCTTTTGCATCATGCTTAGTATAAAAGCTGAGGGATCAAAAGGTCAGTTCTTTCTTCAATGGCCAGTGTCCGAGGAGGACTCTGTTCATCTGCCTTTGATCCCAGGCTGTGCATTCCTGAATCCAGATCCAGAATCCAGTTCCCATCTGTCACTGAGTCCAGTCTGGAACTTTCCCTGTGCCTGCTGGTGATGTGATCGTCATCCTGGGAGCTTGGTATGGTTTTGTATATATTTCATTATTTTCTTTTTATTTTATTATTAATATTTTGTTAAAGTAGCTTACTTTTTTTTCTGAACTCAAAAGCCTCTTTCTCTGTCTCCCTGGTCTCCGTGGAGAGAGAGGTTGGGGAGAGCATTGTCATTCATTTCAGTGGCAAGTCCAGCCCAAACCATGACATATGCTAAGTAAAACAAAAAAAAAGAATTATTCCTAAGACAACCCTGCTCGTGTTGTCCAGTTTCAAGTCCTGATTAGCCTGTAAATGTAATTAATTTTTTAATTTTGCCTCAAAATTAAGAGATGGAGATCACAGGCAGTACACAAAGTTATGAAATTCACATCTAAAATAAAACGGAAAAAAAAATCCTTCTTCTCCTGGTTTTCATGATAACATCAGGACAGCACAAGAGCTACAGAGAAAGCAGCAAGCAAAAAGCATCACAAAACTGCCATTCAGACTGCTAGCCTAGTCCAAGTCATCTCAGCTGTTCACACCACCTTTATTTACCTAGCTTAATAACACACGTTAGTTTCAGTGCCCTGCCAGATGTTTTAGGCTCTCAGTAACTAATCCAAGTACAATGCTAAGACTCTGATACTGTTTGATTTCTGTAGTGACCCCGTTTCCCAGAATATGGCACATTATTTTTTTTTCTTAAAGTGGTAATAGGAGTACCAATTTTTTTTTGTTTGCAGGCTGAATTTGAAAAGTAATTTATAACTGTTATTTATATTATAAACTATATACATTTATATTGTAATGCTTTGATTTACTACAAGAAGTATCAGATCACCTAACCTCCTCTTTGAGCTTTCAGAAAGGGAAAACAAATTAAAAGGTAGAACTTCAGCAAATATCACCTCCATCAGAGTTTACAAATACTTGGAATACAGCTTGATTACCTGGGAGATCTGACAACTTACAGGAGTCCTGCCATCTTCCATTTAAAGTGGTACTCCTAGTGCATTAACCTGTTCTCTGAGGTGAAACAGACTACAACTGTAATACCCAGAGTCACAGAAACAGCCACAAGAACAGCACAAGTTATAGCTTTGTTTTTTCACATTCTTTGTTTTGAAAATAAGCTGCTGTGATTTTTCAGATGGAAACTTGCTTACAACAATGGAAATCAAACCAAATTTAGTAAAGGAATCGAAGTTTAGAAGTCCTTGGAAACATAGCATACTGTGCTCCTCCAACAAAACACATCCCTTTCCATTTGTCACTTCTGTATTCTTTAAATTCTGCATCTCCCAGATAACTTGAAAGCCCTCTGGGAAGAGATAGTTTGTTGTTGGGTTTTTTTTTTTATTCCCTCCATGAATTTCCAAATTCAGAGCTTTATTCTTAGGAGTCTCAAATCTTACTCCTCTATTGCCTATTAGCCTATTTAACCTCTACTGTCAACTGCTGTGTTTTCTGTTCTTCCCAGACACACCAAAGGATCTCTTATGTCTTTCCAAACACCAACTGTAAAAGCAGAGCAAATTCTCCACTGCATAGTAGGTGGTGCTCATGTATTAAGAACTATGGGACTCTTCCAAATCACTGATCCTAGATCAGCAATCAGAAAGAACAAACATTTTATCCCTGACATAACTGACGTCATATTGTGTATTTTGCAGAAACTGCTAACAGGCCGTCCTTTTATGAAGTGAAATGGCCTCATTAATTTCTCATTATTTTGTAACAGACTGAAAGCATACGAAGTAGAAAGGCATATTTGTACATAGTCAAAGAAGACTTCCCAGTTCCTACTTATGTTTTCATAATTGAGATTTTATGTACCAACAATGGTAGCTTTTAGAAGACTAGCAATCTTTCTAAAAAGCCAATCTGAGTTACAAATGACTAAAAATTGTCAAGATGGGGTTTTCTTTGAAACAAGTGAAAGAAGGAAACCCCTGCAAACTACATACAACTGCATGCAGCAGAAGAAAATAGAAGTTATGGTAGTATCACAGTGAAGGGCACTGGTAGAAGACATTGCAGAGTCCAGAATCAGAGCTCTGCTCCATTACTTTGTCAACTTTGATATGGCAATGGTCGTAACGTTACTAACACATACCAGACATTGCAATTTGAGATAACACCACCGCATAATGCATGCTGTCCAACACAATACTGCAGCATGTTGGGACAAATGATTGATTAAGAAAGCAAAAAGCACAATCAGAGGGAAAATTCTTCTACATTTGCCTTTGGCAGTACATGCAAAACTGAATGACAGGGATCACATAACATGCTGGTCATGATTTTTGGAAGGAAAGAGAGGCAAGCTGCATCACTGACATTATTGGTAGGTAAGATCCAAAGGGAATAAATTCTCATACAAGGGGAAAAGAAGGTCAGTGGAACTGTTACTTATTTTCTAAAGGAATGACACAAACAGAGGTGCAAACAATCCCACCTTGCTGTGCAGGAGATGTACACAAAAGAGGAATTTGGTCAAACCAACAACTTTACTGATCTGAAACTCCAGAAAGAATCATACAAAAAATGGAAAATATTTCAAATGGATAAGGCTAAGTATAAAAAGCATTGAGTGAACATGCAAGATCAAAACTAAAAAAGCACAGAAGAAACTACTATGATAAGAAATGTGTATGAAACAAGAACTTCACAATAGTTGTAATGATCTGAGACTTTTATCTTTTCTCTACGCATCCACCTTTTTCCACCTTACCAAAATGTCAGCCATACTATATTTTTCTTCACCAACTCAGAACTGCTATGCAAACTTAACTTTCCAACAGAAGCACGTAGTGAAGACAGATAATAGAAATTACTTGCTTAGAAGAACATTCCAAAAAAGATTGAGTGGACAACACACAAAAGCTGTGGTTAAAATAATTCACATGCACTGAAACAGATGGCATAATTTGTTCATCAGCTCTCCACAGGCAACTTGTAAGTGAAACGCCACTGGAAATTATTCAGCTAATCAGCATATTAGCATATAATTATTCACAAAGTTTACAGAAGGATATGCTGTGGAAACACTGAGGTCAGTGCTGGAGTGGATTATCATGATATTCAAGTTCTCTATGCTTTCTTACCTAGGGTCCTGCAAGTATAACTTCTGTGCATACAGCTTTTACTGAATGCTAGCTAAGTTAAGCTTTTCAGCAGCCAGGTTATCTAAGAAATTAATCTTTAAAATACCATCTTCCTCCATCTGAGAGCCCTTCTATACAGCTGCAAAAAGATAGATGAAGAGTGGAACAGACTACCTTGAAGGATGTGACAGGCAATACTGGAGATTTTTTGACCGATTAGACTACTGTTTTAAATGTAGTTGGTACTGTCTTGAACAAAGGGAAAGGTCTGGATACCCTCTCATGATTCCTCCTGGTTTCCATAGTATCACCATCTATCACTCAGGCTGAATATCTGCAACAATTTCAGGTGATCCAAGCTGGTGCTGCTATGGTCCTGCCTTCCAAGCATGCATTCACTAGCATCCTTATTGTGGCGCCAGTGCTCCTCAGGCCCCAGGAGAATTCACCTAGACAATTAAACAAACAAAAAAGTAACCTACTGAAGAATAATAACCGTAATGTAACTCCTCACAACAGCAAGCACCACTTTTACACGGACTCCCCTGAGATCAAGAAGAAACTTGGAAGGGAATGAGGAGGCGATGCAACTCGTCAGCCTTTGGCCCATGCTAAATGAGAGATCAATTGTCTCAGTTGTTTCAATCCCTCACACACTTCCGCATAACCTCAGAGCTGTAAATCCGCTTGTGACAAAGGCAGGAAGCAAGACTGAGAGACAGATGGAAAGACGTGTTGGCATCAGTGCCCAGTGGTCTGGGCAACAGCACCAGAACTAAGCTCAAGATTATCTTGGGGGAAATATCTACAGTAACACACAGGTAAGGTTACATTCCTAAATGTATATTTAAACAGCAACTTGTTTTTTAGGGGCCTAACTTCTGTGAAAAATAAGGTCCCTCAAGAATGGATACAGAAGACTGAAGTAAGCACCAAATTTGAAAGTCATGTCTAAATTCAGATGAGAGACACCTTAAGTCACTGTACTCAATAATAAAATCTATGATGACTAATTAAAAAAACACACTATTTTCCCTCTGCAAAGTTGAAACTGCAATTAGTAGAAGTTTTCCTTGGATCTCTCCAACTTAATTTTAGTTAGAATTTAACAAAAAGCTCACTTCATTCTTGAAATTGATTTTAAAGAACCTATCGTACCATTCTCAGCACAGAACAACACTTACATCACCAAAATTCCTTTGATTAGATTAAGAGCTCTCAGTTTCCTATACAGCAAAAGTTTCTCAGAGACCCTTCCCAAATCACTTGCAAAGCTATGGAAAGGGAGACCATTATCCCATTTTATGAAATGCCCTCCCAAGCACATAAGCTGGAATCTTCCTGGTTTAAACGAGCTTTCTAACATGTTTCTTCTTAAACTACAGAGACAGCTTCAAGGGAGAAAAGAATAATTTCAGAAGCTACGTCTGACAAGAGGAGTTCAAAAAATAAGAGAAATACAATAAAATAAAATTCTGAAACCAATTAAGGAAAGAACTGCTCAGCCTGTAAGGAAATAGCTGCTATTTGTCACAGCTGCTGTCTAGTTGTCATCAAACGGAGACAGACATTTTACAGCCACTAGAGTAGAACTGCACCCCTAAGCGCACCAAGAGAACTGCTAGTATTTTTAAAAAAAATTATTACACTCTCTGGCCATGTGGATGCTTAAAAGTAAAGGTACTACTGCCCTTATAATGGGCCGTATATTTCTGTTCTCCAAATCAGTCTTTGATGGGTAGACCCGAATGAGCAACTGACTGCTTTTTTGCCCAACAGCAGCGTGACAGTATGCTGTATTTCGCACTCATCTGAAACTATGAATATACTTGTAGTGTACTTTAAGAAACAAAATCACATCAACATAGACACCTATCCTACTGACATTAAGGAACATGAGGTATATCTTGGGAAGAAATATGTTACAACTCTTAAGATATGGAAACCTAGCCACAGAATTTTTAAATGGTGATATAGAAGTTTTCAAATTAACATTTTCAAGTAGTTATTTACAGCCAAACGATATAAGCAAATTGTTTTACAATAGTCTTTCACTTGCCAAACCAAATTGAAAAACCTGTCCCTGAATATTTTTGGCAGTAAGAAAGTAAAACGAAAGCATTACTAAATATTTCTGCCAGTTCCAAAACACTCCATTGTTTTTTAGGTGTGGTTTACATGCCACATTAACTGCACCAATATGAACTTTTTTTTATAAAAACCCCACAAGTTCGTAAACAATATATAAGCACTGCCGTAGTCTTCCTCCCCAGGAAGTTCTCTGCAAACGGCAAGCTGTTTGGGTTTGTTTTTTTTTTTTACATAACCTAGCTAGAAATATTATGGGAAAATACAAAATCCTAAGCTAGCACTATAAGCAAAGGATACATCTGCACATAAATTAGGTTTTCGATTAAAAAAAAAAAGAAAAGAAGACACTGAACACAATGAGAATGGGACTTACAACAAAAAGGAGACAGTTCTCCACCAGCACCAAGACCAAGCAGTGCCACAGCACTTTCCAACAGAACCATACACAGCCTGACACCACTGAATTTTAAAGAGAACCGATCAGAACCTGTCAGCTCTTCCAAGGAAAATAAGTGCTAGTTTTCCCACAAATGAAAGAAGCCTCTGAATTCTTGAGAGGCCTGAATAAGAATCTCCTTCCTTCATACAGAAGCCCTCTGAAACACCATCTACACCTCTCAGTGCATTATTATAACTGGTTTAGAAGCATCATTATGACTAGGTTAGAGAAGGCATACAGTATTATCTGTAAGTCAGTTAATGGCCTACACCATGGTTTTTCAAAAGGTAAAAATACATCTTTCAGCACTTAGAAAGAAAAAAAAGTATTAATCACACTTTTTGCCTAATGCATACCATTTTATGAATCATTAAGTATAAAGAGAACAAAATTCCAAGACAAAAATATAGTCACTGGCTATGAACACCATATAGTTTCATAAACTAAAGTGATAAAAAAAAGAAGCAATTAAATCAATACATTCTCACAGAAACAGAGTGTTCTTATGATTTAAACAATACAATGTGATACTCCACTTTCTGGTATGCCTTACCTGACACTAATCAGTTGGAATGCTTGATTAAGTAAGTGAAATAACTTTTTCAGCCTATGATTTTACCAGTCATTGGGTTGTTATTTTTTTAGTCTGGGGTGACTTAAATCAGTATGCTGAACAGCACATACACTTAAATGTATTTATAGAAAATTGCCTTTCAAAGGTTGCTGTTACCAGCGTGCACTCACTACCCCCTGAACCTCTCTGTTTTGTGTCTTGTTCCTAGGAACAAGCAGCGTGACGATTAGCTAGGTAAGAGAAAAGGGGCCCTCATTAATATTTTGGACTAGCTAGCTGTGCTCTTACTTTCTAGCAAATAAAGAGATCGGTCTTTAGTTTTGTGTGCAATATGGTATCATTATAAGAGCACAGAACTGCAGCCCACCTGCAGGATCACCAAATAAAGGGCAAGAAAACAGTGAGACAAGTAAGAGCCAGGCAGACTACGCTGCATGCTTACCCCTCGTTGCCTTTCCAGCAGCAAGGATGGCCACAAGACAGACAGAGGTAGCCCCTTCGCTGCAGGAGCTGGTACAGCAGAAAGTCACAGAAACGGCGATGGTGGTGTGAACGGTTGTCTTGCAGAGCACTGTATTATCCAAATGCTTGTAAGAGAAGGCCATTAGTTTAACAAGTAGATTAGGAGATCAGCTAAAAATCTTTACTGAGGTGCTCTGGCTGGTGTGTTTGTGTGTGTGTGTGCATGTTAGCATATGCACATGCAAGAGTGACCAAGAAGAAGGCTAGACACTGTCAGATGCCTCGCAAGGCCAGGCTGGAGGTGCTGCACCTCATTAAAAAAAGCTGCTGTTAACTAGCAGTGACTAACACTGGCCTGGCATAAAATCCAGAAAAACTGGACACTATCCACTTCTCCCTTCAAAGCGAATGGCTTTCAGCAGAAAGCACTGGTTTGGAGATACAGGTCTAAGCTTGCATTTTCACTCAAGAGGATGAAGGAGTTGGCAGGGTGATGCTAAGTGAGGCTATGATGAAGAAAGACGCACAACCTTAACCCAGCAGCTGATGACAAACCACCCTCGCAGAAGTAAAGCAGAAGTCCTGCAATGCTTGTTGGTAGATGCTTCACTTGGGAGTTTCTCTGAATCATGAAAGTAATAATGAGGTTTTCTAGTTAAATAACCCTTGATTACTTGCTCTACAAAAAAAATTGCCTGTGTTGGTACACCTGTCTCTGAACAACCTCTTGCATCAATGCACCCAGCAGGTCCAAAACTCAGCCAGTGTGGTCTCTGCACAGGTTTGGAAGGTTCTCCTTTCATGCCACTGAGTTTAAGGTAGCACGATACTCTGCAAAACAAAAATTACAGCTTCCAAGAGCTGACACATATCAGGGTGGATGGAGGGAAGAGGAATCTATAGGTGTATTTCATACCTGCATGGCATGTGTACCTGTGAAGGTGTGCACCCTTCTTTGCTCAGAAAGCAGCCAAGGCTATTGAAACTCCATCTCTCTGCGCCAGCCATCACTTTGCTCATTTCCTTTGCTGTGTTTATGTCCTCACAGCAGGAAGAAAACTAGAATTAGCTGAAAAGCATACTTTCTTTCTCTTTGAAGACTTTCATGCATAGAACAGACAGGAAGGGCACAACTGAACACCGCGAGCAATTTGGGATGGGGAACAAAGAAAAAAAAAAAAGAGAAAAACAGGGAGGGAGAGATCTCAGCAAGAGACTGTGCACAGTTGAACCCAGACGAAAGGCAGAGTAGGAAGCAATAGTGGACAAAGACCAAGAGAGCCAAAGTAGACAGGAAATACATGTTACTAGCAGATACATGGATAGGAAGGGCTTTCTGCTTTGGTCTATTAAAAACAGGCTTTTGGTGCCATTAACTTTGAATAGTTGAAAGGATACTCAGGGGTGGGAAAAAATAAATTAACAAAGTCAATAAACAGCTGATAGTATAAAGTTATGTTGTAGGGAAGAGAAAAAAGAAAGCAAATTTGATTTTTGTCTCCAGGATGATACAGGCATTTTTGTCTGAAAATACAGAAAAGTCAGCTCACTGTGAAGCATAGATGTATACATTTATGTCACAGAAGGGCTTTGAGATATTCAGTCCTGCCCCATTTGTCTACTGTCAGGCAACTACTACCTATATCAAATGTCATCAATCCATGGTCAAGATCAAGGAGACAGATCAACAAACCAACCAGTCAAACTCAAAGTGCTGTAGAGCTTAGCTGCAGAGGCAACCATTGTAAGCTGCTCCTGCACTGCTCAAAAGCCTGAAGAGACGTACCTGCAAAGGACCATTGGAGGGGGCCTGTGCAAACAAACCAGAACTGGCTTGTGCAGGCACCTGTTATGGGTCAGCAGACCTGAGCAGCTTACTACAGTAAATCACATTTACTTACATCAAGCTCCTGTGAAAAGAAGGGATTGTTCTGCCTTGGCTTCATCACTTTCAGATGTTTACCAAAAACTACAGACAGAAATTTAGCCTTCACATTCAATGAAAATTATATACATGCACACACACACTTTTTTTCGTATTTTACTCTACTATTTGGTTCCAACCTGCAGCTGGTATAATCATGTGAGATGTGATTTTTACTACCCTTAACTGTGCACATCAGTGCATAACATTGTGATCCCAAACTCTAAAACAGGAGTTTGGGATCCTGTTACGTGCTATGAAAAATAGTTGCAGTCTTAAGACAAAACAGAGAAAAAAAAAAAAATCAGAGTCCTACACATCTCTCTCGAAAAGCTTGGAGTCTTTATTAACTCTTCACACCTCTACTATCAAGCCTCCTAATCTTCTTTCAGCAGGCAGCTGAATATCACTAGCTTGAAGACAACCACTTTTCTGCTGCCATTTCTTTAATTAAGAAAAAAGCAAACAACCAAACCACCCACCACATATAAATACATCTTTTAGCCACTGCATAGTTTGATGCATCTCTGTGAGGAATACATCAAATAGACCAATACTTGCAGACGGATCAATCTAAACCATTACCTGTACACATAATTTTGGCTAAACAAAAAGCAATCATAAAAAGAATTATGGTACCAGAAAATCTGAGCAAAAGAATATAATGCTTAAGTTCTACAGCTTAACAACCAGATGAAACCTCTACAAAGGCGAACAAATATACTGAAGAATTCAGAAAGATATTAAACACTATTTCCATTTTTTCCAGTACATGCTATTAATACCAGGAAACATCCTCCTGCATGGTCATTACAAATATATTGATCTTTAGTAGGAGATGCTGGTAGAGCATATTTTAAAACCTTGCAAGCACTAAGGTTGCATTACTGTGCACATTTTGATGATCCTCCAAATGGTGTTTTACCATGCAAAACAGACAGAATTGGAAGTGTAGGTGCACCGCGTTCTGTAGCAGAATGTAACATTTGCATGCAGGAAAGAGTTTTTGGCAGCATATTCTCTGTGTGGGATAATTTAGTAGTTACAAAAAGAACCTTTGAGCTAAGGGAGGCAGTCAAGGAAGCAAGATGTGAACTTGTACTTCTGTACTTACTTTGCAAAGGTTCTGTGTCATACTGTTCTTGCAAACTGAACAAAGACACGTGTTTCAGCTCCTTTCCTACCTATTACCAGAGGCCAAAACTAGCCTCACAGGGATGAGAGGCACAATCACAATAAACCAGAAAAAGGCTTAAATGAGTGAAGTTAGCTCTGCAATGTATTTTTTGATAACAGAGAGCCTTTGCCACGTACATCTAGTCCTCACACACCCTTTCTTTTCCTGTCATTATACCACGCAAAATAGATCAGAGATTAAAGAGAACAGAGAATGTAAGGGTTGCATGCATAGTATTTTCCTTCTTTTAAGTCACATACAAGTTTAATTACAGGCCCTGAGAGAGAAATACAGGATATCGCTATTGTGATTTACCTGCATTTACATCTCATGGCCACAATTTCAACAAATAGCATTCACGCGTACAGCAGTTTATAATGACAGACGGAGCCCACCTCTTGTCCTTCTGTATAGACCTCAGCCACACGCTGTTCTGTTGCGAAGCCCCAACACAAAGCACCATACACAACATGCAGTGCTTAAGCCCTCTGTTCCTCGTCCCACAGAGGAGGGGACACCATGCAGGAGCCTGCATTTTTCACACTGTGCCTCATCCTAGACACAATGACATAATTCCTAACTACAAATACGCCATTCATCAGGTTTGTTCCTTCATGTGAAATTGATAAAAAGTGATTTTGCAGAGTGCCATTTCTTATTCAATGTCTGGACTATCTTGTCATTTCAACTGATCCACACTCCCGCTAGACAATTTCTAGCATAATCTCTAAATTTCACCACTAAACTATACTAATGGTGTCAGGATAACTTGAAAGACATTTCTTTTTTTCCAGTTTGCAGCTTGTTGTTACATAATTCTTACCAGGAAAACATGTATTTGCTAACAAAGGAAAATATACAGCATGATTTTTCCCCCCACCCCAAACACTCTGCATTAAATGAAACCCATTAATATTTTTGAACATGAATATAGTCCATAAATTACATTCCAAGTAGACTTTTTGCAGAAGACACTATTTTCTCAGTGTTAAATTTGAGATGTGAGTCCAAGAACTGCCTTTGCAGCTCATTAAATCAACGTCATTTTGACTATATGCTGCAGAATGTGAGATCCTGTATGAGCAAGCTTCATCACTATATTCTTACACTCTAACTTTGTCACTGAACACACTTTCCACACTTTCCCAATATAGTTTCTTCCTATCACTTGGCACCGTGCATCATTATTTCCATAGGCCTGTAAAATTTGCAAAAATGCAATGATAATGCCAAGACTGACTAAGTTAATGATGATGAGTTCACAACCACTCCCTTGAGGTGGTTTTTTTGATATTTATAAAATAATTAGGAACAAGTTTAAGTGACTCAAAAATAAGAGAAGCAATATTGGTTCTGAAAAAATGTTTATTCCTTACTTCCTGCATCACTATGGCCTTATAAAATTACTCTGACGCTTAGCTGCTTGCAGAACCAGGCCCTGTTTAAAAAAAAGTAAGCAGAAGTACCTATGTCACAAACTGAACAAAAACCTCACCTTTACTGCAATAGCTGCAGAACTATCCACATAGAATAGAAACAGCACAACTAATCCCAAGGAAACTGAATAGGAAACCACCCCCTTCTGAAATTCCACAGTTTTGAGTGGTCTAAAAGGGAAACTACTTGAATGTTTTTATTAGCTGTAAGTACAAAGACAGGCTTACACATGAAACTTCCTTTTCATGATAATTTCTTGCATACTATGCCATCAAGAATTGCATCTTCAGATAAGAAACAGGTACATCTCTTATGGAAAAATAATCTGTATTCTAGTTAGACAGCTGTCGTGGTTTGGCCAGATTGGCCAATCAGAACGACAGATGGCCCTCCCCTCCTCTCTTCAAAGAGAGGAGAGGAAGAGATAAGGAGATTTACGAGTTTAGAAAAAGAACTGAACTACTTTCATGAAAATAATAATAAATAAGGAAATAGTAAATAGTAATAGAATAATAAAAATAAAATTTAAAAAAGTATACCATGTACACACAACCATATCCAGCTCCCAGGATGATGACTGGGTCACCAGCAGGCACAGGGAAAGTCCCAGACTGCAGTCAGCAACGGACAGGAGCTGAATTCTGGATCTGGAGTCAGGAATGCTCAGTTCGGGATCAAAGGCAGGCGAACAGACAGGGTCCTCCTCAGACATCAGCCATTGAAGAAAGAGACTTGCTCCTTTGATCCCTCAGCTTTTATACTGAGCATGATGGAGATGAGATGGAATACCCTGTTGGTCAGTTTTGGGTCACCTATCCTGCCCACTCCTCCCTGCGGCTGGGACGCCTCTATGCTTTTCCACTTCCAACCCTCTAATGGGGCAAACAGCGAAGTTAGCTGGCCTTGGTTGTTATAGCAATAAGTATAAGCAAGAGCCTCTGTGCATACCATTCCTTGGTATAATCAGGTCTTGTCACTGAGAGTGAACAGTGTCTGAACAATATGCTGTTAATTTCAGAGTTTAATCAGTTAGAAGAGGCCCAGCTAAAAAGTAAAATTACAAAACAGAAAATTGGTTCTGTTTTACCTCAAACCAGGACAACAGCCAAGAACCTGGAGCCCACATACAGGACAAAAACATATGTCTAATCATGTAAGTACAGAGCCTCTGACATTGTTATTTTCTTTGCAGAAACACGTCATAACACTCCTGCCGCTTTCCTTATTCCTCACATTCAAAAAATGGAAATTATATACAAATCACATTACTGCAAGGATCAGCTGTATTTTAGAAGCGCTATTATGGTAGCTATTGCCTGTTTTGACTTTGCTTTGGAAGAAATTGGACTGCCAAAATTAGAGTGCATTCTGAACAACCCAGAATCACTAAATTCATGAAGGGCAGCTGATTTAACCACCCTGTTCTGCACTGGGACTTTAGCAGATTTGTGGTTTCATTCCTTCAGGCTCTTGTAAACATTCATGTAATATGGAATGGCTTCAAAAATAATATCAGAAACCTTTTTTTTCCTGCCCTACTGTATGTGTATTTGTTAACTCTGTTGGTGTGTTTCAGAACAGTTGCCTCATCAGTTTTCCCCTCAATCTGATTTTTCAAATAGCCACTTCTGCCTCATCAATTCTTAAGATGTGAGTTTCAGCTGGGTTACCACTTACCATGCCATAGACAAGAGCAGCAATGAAGAGGGCAGCACGCTACCTTTCAAGCTACAGAGTTTGAGGTAAATGCTGCAGAAGAGGTTTTATTTGCTTACTTATACTAAGTGCTAATTGTCCATAAAACATCTAATGAATGCTAATACATGATTTTTTTTCTAAGTGGAAGAATCTTGCAGTATATACAGAGTGAAATTTATCTGATTTCCCACTTCAAGGAATTTTTTAATAGTCATGAACTTAAAATCAATCCAAAAAAGTGAGACAGGTAGTCGAAGACTACTTCACTGTTCAACTGACATCCCTGTTTCTAACATCTATTTGATGGGGCATAAGCATCAGCAACTAAAATTTTAGGAGATGCTGCTATGTCCCTGTACTCTCCAGAGAGATCAAGCCACTTAAACTGTAGGCCATAACAGATTTTGCTAAATAGGTACAGTCAACCTGATTTTATTTTAACATAGTTATTTCAAAGTAACCACACATTTTGTGGAATGAGTCATCAGTGACCCCTAAAGGGGTGATTTTAAGATTCATTTAGATTTAGACTCATTTAAGATTCATTTAGAACTTCGAATGAACTGTAATAAAAATGTTCACCTGAAAATTTTGTTCCAGTCAGGAAGAAGGGATTGTTACAGCAGGTTTATAGCACCAAAAAAATGTTTACATTCAAAAGAAGGGGTAAGAGGAGAGGGGCACTGACAGGATTCGAAGTGTTGCAGGAGAATCAGGCCTAAAAATAAAGAAAATGTAGTTCTTGAGTTTCCTTTACAACAAAAAATGCTGTTACGATACCATATAGTAGCTGCCTAGGCTGCCTGGAACAATAGTAGAATATTTACATTTCATCAAGATGCCCATTAAAAGAAAACAATGATGTCAAGTTTGAAGCTGTGAACTTTCCACATGCTTCTGTTATTTTTCACTCCATAATATATCACTTGTTGGTAAATGCACATCTCAGTTCTGTTTAGTTTGTTATTAAGAACACAATAAAGTAGTATCAATCCAGTGTCTTCTAGTCTGACAAAATTCAGACCTCATTATTCTTTGTAAAAGTTACTTTTACTATATATTTACATACACACAAATAAAACTAGCATTTATTCTTATATATATAGTGCCCCTCTTCTCCCCTAATTTAGGGCATAAGTAGTGAAATTCCAATGTATTTCACATCTAACATAGGAGCCAGGCTACAGAGATCTCTGTAAATGACATCCCAAACAAGTATATTGTGCAAATCTCAAGAGACTACGGAAAACACAAAACAGGAGAGGTAGGTCCATCACTCCAAAACATCACCTTGCTTGCCTGAGGGTTTAGTTCACTGAAATGTTTGCTTTCACTGCAGAGAGCCCTACTCTCTTGAAGATAAAGTAAATGAACAGATGGAAGATCAAGAATGACATTATAACTTCCCAACATCACTGCTGGCTTTGCTAATTATTCAGTGAATGCCAGGTCTGATTCTCAGCTACGACAATTCCATGAGTCAAAAGAACATATATGGCAGAGTAAATATATTCCAATACTTTATAGGCACAACTAAAAGGTCACCTAATAGAACACACGGAATAAAATACATTGTCAAGGTCCATTAAATAACATAGATGCTGCATAGTGTCAAATCTGAGTCTGTGTGCTGTGGGAGTTCTTAAAAACTCTACAGCACAAGCAGGTTCCTCACAGCCTGCGTTTTCTTACCATGTTATACAGACAGGTAGGTAACAGGCGGTACAGTGACAAGCCACAAGAAACATGCAAGGTGGACAGCCGCCCTCATCAAAAGACATTACAGCTTCCTATACTTAGTACACTGTATTTCTTCTTTTTTCAGTTAGCCCTTAAAGGAACAGCTCTTCCAACTTTTTTTCTTCAGTCCTTAAGAGACTCATGCAAAGGGCTCTCTCTCACTTCTGCCAGAAGAAACTGCAGGAACTCAACAGCTCTCATGGTGCGAGTCCTAATTTTTCTCCTCCTATCCCAGCTTTTAAGTGACAATTTGTTGCAGACTCTTGCGTTGAACTTGACAACCTAAGTGCAAGTTTTCGATAAGTAAAAACTTACTTAGCCCAGGCCTTATATATTGAACTTCATGAAATGTTTTTACCTTTAGTGTCTTATACAACAAATCTACATAACCAGATCTGAGGTTACAAGAACCAGCTGCAGCTTGCTGAATTACTCATTTCCACGTACTAGCTAGCTTTCATTCTTCAATAAAATGCAGTTGCGTTAGATGTGCTCTATGAAATTCATGACTTTACATTTAATTTTAATGGCAAAGACACAGTATCCAAGAAATGTCATAGAAGTTATAAGAAAACCAAAGAATTTTACTCGTCCCCTTTCCAAGTTTGGGAGTACTCCTGCAAATCCCATCCTACAGTACACTACTGCCATACTACCATTCTCACTTTGCAGATACATACCACACAGTATTTCTCAGAGTTTGCAAAGTACTTTCTAAATACCATTTACAATTGATAGGTGGAAGCAACAAATTCACAGAATCGGTGTTTATACTGAATATTTCTGAGGTCCCACAGAAGGACTTTGCCCCTGCATCTCCGTGTGTCAACAGCTGCATCTTGTTTCAATTAGCAGAAGTACCACCAAAACACCTAATTCAAAAATTGTTTGCTCCCAAACCGTTCCAGCCTCATCTTTGCTGCTTCTAAATGTAGTAGTCCCCACTGTTTCAAATGTATTCTGCACAAAAACATAAGATAAGCAATACTAAATGAGCTCTGCATGCAAATGTAGAAGTATTTAACGTGGTTGCTACTGCAACAAAGTTTTAACCCAAGCAGTTACTAAATTCCAGTCAGAGGTTCATCACTAATATCCCTAGAAATTATTGCAAATGGGAAAACTGAGTCTCATTTTTCACTATGCCTACTTACTTACCCCCCTCAAACAATTTCATAGAGGTTTTCCAGCAGTTCTCATATAATTTGTGATGCTTTAGCACAATATTACAGCATTGCAAACACCAAGAAAAATGTTTACACTTCAATAAGTTAAAATCCTGAAAGAAACTTACTGTCCCTGTAATTAGATGTAAAGTTTCAGGTTAAATTTGTTGTGCTTTGAAGGTCTATGTAAAAATCAAGACATTACTCAACAGCAGCCAACAAAAATATCCTAAGGCATCTTTTGTTTTTAACTCAACTTTTATAATCCGCACCTCTCACCGTGAACTTTATCATCATTTGCAGGTACAGCAAAGTGAAACTAAATTCTTCTACTAATGTCATGCTGTGACCAAAAAACCCCAAAACCAAGCAAACAATTTATAAATTACTTCCTACCACAGTCTTTTATTACACATCTAGCTTCAGCTGAAGGCAGCTGAAATTGCCACTGGTATTTTAACCTCCAGTTTAACCATTCCAAACAGACAATGTGCTTGTGTGCTTTCACATTTGCTATAGCTAATGATGCTATCCTGGTATTGCACATTAAACCAGACATGTACCCACCATTAATAAGACAGATCAGGCTTGCATGGAAAAATAAATTAGAAGACTGAAGAAATTTCAGATCATATTTGTTAGCTGCATAAATTCAACTCACAGTTCTGTAATATCTGTATTAACAACATATGAATAGGCCAGATAATTTCAGATTAAAATAAACTGTACGTGATGATTTTAGATTTAAGCTCTTCCTTGAGCCCCTTCCAACCACGGGGAAATCCCCTTGAGTTTTGCCAAGAGCTATGAACTGCTTGACACTATAGTCTCCCATCGACTTCCAAGGCCTCTCTGACCACAAAGTCTGCCTGCCACAGGGATGCAGTGATAAATAGGTAAGATTCAGCTCAAGTAAGAACTGCAATAATGCCATCCATGGAAAAAGTTTTAAAGAGATTTTATCGTAATTGCTGTGGTGTATATTTCTGAAATAAACCACTCACTCCAGTGTTTTGGTAGTCTGCCTCAGGGCAAGGAAAAAAAATTAAATACATCAGTCTGCAGCATCTCCCTTTTGAAACGCAAATGTACAATCAAAACTAGATTATGACCTGGCAATATACAATATTATTTAAAATAATGAAGTTAAGCAACTTAACTTCCAATACACAAATAATACAGATGCTACTTTTATTACTGCAATTCTCACTAAATGCCTTAATTTAATAAAAAGATGTTTGTTCCTAACCCTTTTTATTTTTTTCAAACAGAACATTTAATTACTCAAAAACAACCTGATGCAAAAAGAGCAAAACATGCAAAGCTACACTTCACTGTATAATATCACATCGCAACCACAGAGACAGGGCAGTCCTCCAAACACAGGTGACTTTCACAATTCATTTAAGTTAACCATAGACCCAAACCAGCCAGAGATTATGTACATGCATTTGTTCTTTATATTACATGCACCCCAGATGCTTATCTCCTAGCTACCTGTCATCTGCATCAACACTGCATTGATGTCTCCCTTCTGCCAGCTGTGTCCTGGGGCACATTTGCCCAGACCATTGTGCCGCAAGACTGATTTAGGACACCAGCAAGACTGCCATTGGGAAGACTGCTAGCAAGGGACAGAGGGGTGCCCACATAAAAGAAATGTGGGCAAGTATAGAAAAGGTGTGGCCAAGTAGAAGCCCCATTCCAATCTTTGCATTAGGGCAAACACCTAACCTTAGCAGGGCCTTCCCTTGCTCGCCCAAAGAACACCCAGGCTCAGATCTCACCACTTTGGTTCCTACATGTGTCAGAGGGAGAGGCAAGAGGATGACAAGCCTATGCAGCAAACTGATGAAGGGAACACAACCAATGGGACCATACAAAAGGGTCCCATTTAAGGGATTAAGTTTCAATATTCTGCGGTCGCAGATCATCACTTCATACAAAACTTGGAACCACAATTCAAGTGGTAAAATGCAAAGGGCAATTCTGAAGGACAGATAGTCTGTGCAAGGTGTGTGGACAAACTGGGAGGAGTCAAGGCGAGTGCTAAAGGTAACGGCACTTAGTAATTGTGCAGATGTTCATGGCTGCTTACTAGTTAATGATTGACCTCCACATGAGGTCAAACGGCTGTTAAAAAATTACTTTTACATCACAGGTAAATAAATTCAAGCACAAAAAAATATGAGGTAGGATACTTCTATGATGCACAACTGCTTTGGGGCTCCAAAGTCACACTCTGATCACAAATGCACTTAAACTACAGTAATCTTTCTTGAGCAGGTTCAAAGACGAGTTCTGCAGTACACAAGTACTGTAGGGATCTTTACACAACTTTTTCTCTGGGAAAACTAGGGTAAAGAGGGTACCCTGCTCTCTGACAGTCAGCTTGACGTGTCAACCTTCAGATGCATTTTCCACCCTGTAGAGTTCCTGTCACCTCTGTGACATAAAGCACGTGAAGCAGAAAGAACAGGTTCAAACACTGAAAAGACTTGTCAAAATAAACTCAGAGGTCAGTAACATTCAAGATATGCTCTGTTTGGGCTTTAGTACAATGGAGTTCAGATCCCAAAGAAATCCAGATAAATCTAGAAACTGGAGTCCCCAGAGACAGAGCAGACTACGGCTCTTTTCTCCTTTCTAACATTTCTAACTATTCATATAGTAAGAAAAAAACTGCTAAGGTACATTGCTGAAACAATTTCCTTTCTTGGTGTTGCAAGGTACATTCATCTTGCAATACAATCAGCCTTCCCACAGTAAGCATATTATATTTTAAAACTAAGAGTGAGACAAGTGCGTGTTAGAGACCGCCCTTTACAACCAAGCCTATACAGAAAAGGAAAAAAGTGAGAGTACTAATGAGCAATGGAATAATTAGTTTAATGACTTACTGGATTGCTACAGGAAAGAGGAAGTTAATTGATCAGTTCAGCTGCTAACAGAAGGCAATAATCTCAATTTGAGAACCAGTAACTCTGAAGAGTGGTTCCAAATGTTTTTCTTTTACCCTGAAGTTTTGTATGCTCACTCTTGTCTAATTACAGCACAACAGGAAGGCCTGTGCTCATGTAATAATAACAACCTAGTCTAAGGTAAGGAGACATAAATGAGGGAAACGCTGCCATCATTGCAGGCTATATAGGCTATAGGTGACCCAAAAGTATTCATTCACTGCTCAAAACCTCTGGTTTTGCTTGTCTGCTACAAACAGCTAGTCAACTAACATAGGCAGTCCTAGGTGTGGCCTGTCTACATTAACACTTCAGGCTCCAAATTAAGTGTATGCAAACCACATGATAAGAGTCATACCTAGGTATACACCAACACAACAAAGGCTGGTATATTCTCTAGCACGATAATAACCTAACGAAAGAGAAGCAACCTGGTAAACCTTAAACAAAGGCATGGGACAGCCTTATAAAATACACTGTCTAGCTAGGCACTGGTATGTTTCTTGGATATTTTGCATGAGAACACCGCGGTACACTGAGTCTGCTGTTTAACATATGCACACAATTAAAATATTTCTCCACAGACAGGTCAAAATTACTTGCCCATGTTCTATGTAATTCCAGACAGAGAGCTTGTGACTGAAATAAGATTACAGTTTACAATACTCTAAGACTTAATTAAAGTTTTGAGGGCTAACAAGTAGGACACTCCTCCTACTATTGGAGTTTCTCTTTGCAAACGCTGAAGCATAAGACTTTGAATAAAATATCCTTAAGAATACATTTCAGATGTGAAGCAATACATGAACCATCTTAACCTAAATATTTATAGTTATAAGCTACTCATTCTTTAGTCCTGGCTCTGAAAAACTGTATTTTTTAAAAAAATACAAACAAATGTTGTATTTAGTTAGTTAGAAATGTTAGTTTAACAGTGAACATTTTAGCAGATATTCCTACACAAATGAAACAAAAGCAATTTGCCATTCACATTTCCATTTAAGAGGTCCTTCTGATTTTCTATTGATTCTGATTATTTTATTGATGAGATCTGAAACTCTTCTCTTCCCAGAATTAGTATTATTAACTTTTTCAAAATTCATTCTTTCATCAAGTTACGACTGAATTTTAAAAGGTATCTTAAAATTATAGAGATAATTACACATTATTTGTGTTTTAATTTTAGGTACTTCTAATATCTCATACTTTAATTCCATTACTTGCACATCAAGCAGTAATATTCTACGTGCATTTTTCTGCCTAGAAATCAGATGTTAAACTGCCTCTTAGACAATGTCACCTCCGCTTTCTGCATACTCTTAGAATTACCATATTGACAGGACTGAAGACTAAAGTAGTCCCAGCAGCATCACATCTCTGTACAGGATCACCAACACACATTTCAGAGAAGTCTAACAACCAGAGAAAAAGTGATCATGAAAGACTATGATTCTTACTCAGCCACATTCCCAGTAGTTTCAAATTATTTCTAAAGACCAGCAAAACCCCACAGCAAAGTAAGGTTCCAATTTAGATTTCTATTGCCACTCAGAAATACATACTAATGTTCTTTCCATTTGAAATACTATAGTGATCTGTGAATAGCTGGCAAAAGGTTTATAGTGTAAACAAAACCTGGTAACATGAAATGTACATGTATCATTATTTAATGAGATGATGTGTTACATCATCATGTTTGTATTAAAACCAGAAGTTGTGGAGTCCCATGAGAAGGTTTTCTGTTTCTTAGCCAAAAACCTCTTTGTAATATTCCCCTTGTTTCTGTGTTAAACAAAGTGACTGAACTTGGTGGGATACCTCTCTTCCCTCCCAGGATGTTCTACCACCACTCCAAATGTGAAAGTTTCTTTTCCTCAAAGAAAAGATTTAGTGCAAGGTTTAGTGGGGAATAAAGGGCTGAAGTACCAGCCCCTCAAAGACTTCTGCGTGTGCCTGCCTTCATGCACTGTGATATACCTTATATAATTATCCATACTGACTTCCACACCTCTCAAAATCAAGCAAAACCCCCAGTTCTGGCAGAATCTGAGTACTCCAGTTTGATTTAAGGGTGTGCTCCTCCATGCAAGGTAAGCCATGGGCCTTTTTCTTTACAGACTATTTATACAGAGCTCTGAGGGGTCTTACACAAGACCCCTCAGAGCCACAGAAATACTGCTTTATCTCACTGCAGCCTGGAGGGATGAGTAAGAGACAATCCCGACACCACAGAAGTTGGGACCACCCCGTCTACTGCCTGAACAGACTCACATAAGACATCCTAATCAGTGCCTGCAGGTGTGAATCGACTGATTATGCTTTGCAATACGAAGAGGGTAAAAGTGCAGTAACCTTTACCTTGACTCATAAGCCAAAAAACCTTACTGCCTGGCAACCTCTCCATCAGCCAAGAAGGTAAATTTTCACCCCTCCATCCTCACATAAACCTTTCCTAATATGGTCAGCAGACACACGGGAGCAAAAAGGCTGAACACTATTATTTATTGCCTCAGCAATACTTTTTTAGAATTATGCATACAAAATATTTGTATATTCAAACAAATCAGTACACAAGCCCTCTCAAATTTGTTAGGCATCAGAATGAGAAGTGCACGCTAAAGACAAAGGCCCATGACACATCTGACACGTCCTTACTGGAGCTCTGAATGTCAAACTTGACACTGAAGTAACTTTAAATAATAAAGTGATCCAAAAAACGTTACTCAGATAGCACTACTGAAAATAAAGTTCAGTGTTCTTACCTGGGACGGTTTTGGTTCTTTTCCAGAGGTTAAAAAAAAACTCTCTGTCCTACTGTTATCAATGACTGGCAGGCAAGCCAATTGCATACCACTGCACATGCACACCTTCCTACCAAGGAGGAAGCACCCGCAAGCCGTGTAGTGCTAACTGCCACACTGTAAACCTGGGCATGGTTTCATACAAATATTGCGTTACTCTCAGGCAAAAAGCCTTGACTCCTGACACATCGAAACTGAGACTTTAATTAGGTACAAAGGGAAAGAACATCTGCAGAACCTTTCAAGGTAGAAAGTTAGCTTAGCAGTATCCAAGGAATCCCAGAGTCTTTCCATTTAGTTCAATCACCCCCTGAAGATTTTCATATATAGCTGTAACACAAAGCACATGAATTTCTAAACTCCTTTTTAATAATCCTACTACTTTACAGCTTGGGTTAGGAACGGTACTTAACCATGAATAGTGCTCTCTTGACCCAAAAGAAATATTTTCATTAATCTTCTAACTGGAGATAGGCAGCAGTGGTGGCTGCAATGGATTTTTACATTACCCAAATAAAAACTTCGCTGCTCCCCATTTCTCTGGGTCTTGAGTACTTAGGATGGTTTATCAAGAACTTAGTTTGCTGGGGGGAAAAAAGCAAACAAGGAAAATGCACTTCCCAAATTTTCTAAGACCACAAATTACAAACCGTCCTCCAAATCAGTCAGCGATCAGCAGAAACCTTTAGTAAGCTTAAAAAAAAAAAAAATAAGACCATTTAACACACAGCCTGTGACCCTACAGTTGCCTCAACAATCATCAGTAATGAGCAAACCACAGTGCGATCATGCTATCTCATGCAGTTAGTCCTCTTCATGAACTGAAAAAAAAGCCAACTTTAGATTTGGGGAAGAAAGAACAGTTTGTAACGAATCCAGGAGGAAACGCTTATCGGTTCTTGTGGTCTTGTGGCTAATGGCAGGAGACTTCCCAAGAGTTTACATAACTAAACGGGAGTGCCATTCCAGCACTCGGAAACCGTTCTACACATGCCAATCAGCAAGAGCAGCAAACTAACACAGGACAGAGCCAGCACAGGCTACCAGCCCAGTGGTGGCTCTCATCAGCTTGCCACCCTAGGTATCTCCCTGCTCCCCCAGCTGCTGCTGCTGGGAGTAGGAACACTGAGACTGATGGTGAGACAGACAGACCCCTGCTACAATTAAGCTATCATTTAGCTGCACGGATGTACCCTCTGGCATTTAGCTGACTCACACTGGTACCCAGGCCAAGAACTTCTCATGAAAACAAACTCAGCAGGAGAAAAAAATCAAATTTTTCCCAGATAGAGAGGGATGGGAAGTTCTGGGTACAAAACAGCCTAGGGTACAAAACAGCCTAAGGAGAATCCAGCCTGTTCACCCCCTTTGCAGACACAGGTCTGCCCATAGGCTTTGCTGCGCAATATCTCATGGAAACAAGAGAAAAAAGCCCTCGTGGGCACAGAAAGTAAGACTATGATGCAGACTGGGGATGTGGTGGGGGCAACAGCTGTTGCAATCAAGCAACAAGTTTCTCTCTCTTGAGTAGATTACAGGAACACCAACAGCAATCTCACATACATTCTCAAGAGCAAAAGAAGGTAACAGGTCTTAATCTACCAATTCAACTTCTCTTCCACCTCTCCACTGCCATTTACGCACCCCACAACTCCACAAATGGTCATACTAGCAAACTGCATCAGTGAAAGGGTCAGCTGAAAAACAGCTGCTCTCCACACTGATTTCTTTTGTTCTTGCAGATTTCTTTTTAACCCAGATCAGTTCAGTGATCCGATATTATCACAAAACCTCACCAACGGTTGTGCAACCACAACCAAAAAAGTGGCAAACTGCCATAACAGCTGTAGTACTTTCAAGTCACCTTTGGTGCTAAAAGCAACATCCCATTAAACTGCAATGCTCATCAAGCTATAAACTTAAATGCTAGCAGTTTCCTTCAGTTCAAATGGCACAGCTACGCCACTGAAGATTACAAGATTTAATAACTGCATTTGTAAATTTCAGCGATATTTCTACTATTGAGTGGTATTCAATTTTTTAAGTATTTGTGTAATTGAACCATCTTTGTATTTGTGTCCATTATACTTAATGGAGAGAGGACAAAAACCATCTTATTAACACTGGGCCATGAGCTCCAGGCATGCACTTCTCACACAGCATTGGACAAATCTTTCAGCCTCTGTGTCTCAGCTCCAGGGTGTGTAACACAGGTGTTCCCTGGAGTCAAACAGACATTTTAAAAGGTGCATCACTTACAGAATTTGAAATACTGCAGTAACAAGGATCACATAAGAAACAAAGGGTATCAAACACAGGAGGCTGGCCGGGCGGCACGTAGTCACACAAGACATGAATCTCGAGACATCATCCATCACCTGCTTTACTAGACAGAAGCGTCCTATGGCTATGCATGTGCACAGGAGCACACAAAGTTTTACAACTAACTTACTTCTTGACTGCGATGCAGATCATAGCCATGACATACTGAAGAAACTAATGCTAGCTTACTATTAGTTTTTAAAAACCTTGTATTTCAAAATACAAAACACAAGCACATCTGGACAATGGTGATGGTGAAAATATACAAGGCATTTGCAACACCTACAACTTCCCCCTACTTTGCTGATCACAAATAAAGCAACTAGTTTTACAGCAAGGAGGAAATAAAAGTAAAATGGTAGATATTGTACCTCGCAACAGGCTGATAAGATTTTCTAGTTCACAACTGGAGAATGAAGAGGGAAGGTAAAGGATGGGATTTCCAGCTCACTGAGGGAGGACTTGAAGTTTCTTCTTCACATAAAGGAGAAGAAGCTGTTTCTGGACTGTACAAACGTGAAGAATAAGACAAGATGCATGACCTCATAACCGCAGCAGGAATCTGCGATGACAAATCAGACACTTGATCTATTTAGGGAAAATAAAATTCAGAATATCAGTGGTGTGAGTCCACAACATACGGGTACAGTACAAATTGGATTCGAACACAAAATACACTTAGAAGATGAAGAATGGTCCAAGCTGTACCTAACACTGGATGGCAAGGAAGGCATAAGGACCCTCTTCCCAATCCCTGCCTACCACTGTCAGTAAGACTTTATTTAGAAAAGCGTTACACTGCATTTAACTTGTGCAAAGTTTGCTATTCAGTTCAGTTTTGAACACTACAACATATACCAAGCTGCTCATCTATATGCTTCTAAATGCACATTTTATTTCACCTGATTAGTGAAGTTTGCTTTTTAGCTTCCACAGTTTATAAATTTCAACTACAGCACCATACAATTACCGGCAGTAACAAAGTAACCACACTGCAACACCAACAAGTATACATTCTGCAACCATTGTGCAAGACAAAGGCTTATGCTGGCTCTCAGCAACTGTTAGCACAGCACCTTAACCTGCAGGTGCTGAAAACTGCACAGAAGCTGTGCCAGCTCTTATCTCCCCTTAAAACCACATGGGAGCTGGGGGCAGAGAAGGAGTGGCAGCGCCTTACGAAAAGCTGCCCAGGTCCTAAGGAAAGGCTGTTGCCAGCTATTGTCACAAAGTAGCCCAGAACACCAACATGCTTAACGTTCCTTGATTATACCGAGCATAAACACATGGAATAGGCACTGTACACATGGAGCTGCCAGAATCGGTGAGCATGTTTTCAACACTATATGGATCACATTATGTGAGCCATAGAGAAAGTATTTTTTATAGTTTCTAGACCATTCTTTTAGTGTCAAAAGTGAAAAAAGAAAATTCTTAGCTACCTACAGGAGAGATAAGAAACAAATCTGAAAAATAAGAAATCAACATTATTCCACAAACACACGCTATTACAGAGATCCGTGTAAGCATATGCTGATTTTTAGGCACATGTTTCAATTCTCCTGATATCAAGAAGACCTAAATACATAACTAAAGATTATAAACAGCCCTAAACTAGCACCAGCAGAACTCAGTGAAAGAACACTCCTGCTGTTTTTAAAGGTTTGAGGATCAATTCCTAAACTTAGAACATGATTTTCCACTCCCTGTTTTATCTAATTGGGAGAGGGGAAAAATCCAGGAAAAGATGAACTACAGTAGAATAAAAAGAGTGAAGAGGAATGTTTTTACAATCACGGTCTATTTCTCCCTCAATATATTAACTACCAGAAACTGACCTTTAAAAAAAATTTAAAAAATTGTGTTCAATTTTGGTTTTTGTGAATCAATTCTGAGATGGCTACAAGGCAAAAAAGTACATTAAGGATGGGAGAAAGTATCTCGGTGGAGGAAGAGATGTGATAAATTAAGAATTATTTACGTTTTTCAGGTTCTGGGAAAGAGTAACAACTACATTAGGCATTCATCAGACTGTGTATTCTCTGCTTTGAAGATCAAAGAATTTTGAGGGACCATTTAATGAACTTTATTAAAAAGTATCTCTACCATAATAAACCATGGGATAAACATCCTATAAATTTACATTGAGACATTAAAAAAAAAACAGTGGGTGCTATAATACACATTTGCTAATTCCCAAACGGCCAATGCTCCTTATGTTAAGTTCATTTTAAGGAGAGTTTCTGTGGTTTTAATTTTGATCTGAGTCCTCCACCTTACAGTATCCAAATGTTAGCTCAAAACATTTACATAAATACATAACTCCCTCACAAAACAAGAGAACAAAACCACCGCTTCTTCACCTTAAGCAATATCCTTTCAGAAGCAACATGAAACAAGTATATTTACATTTCCTTTGGGAGAGTTAACATCCTCACAAAGTTTTCCTAAAGCAACAGCATCCACCATAGCGCCGTTTTAAAGACGCAGCATTAAAAAGGAAAGGAGCCGGGGGGGGGGAAGAGGGGGAGGAAAAAGCTGGGGGGGCAAGGACCCTGATCACCGAAGCAGTGTATTGGAAACATCGCTACTTTAGGAAAGCCACTTCATGGTACTGAGGGGTAACTTACTATTTAAAGAGCTTCCTGCTGCCGGGCGCTATTCAGCGAAACCAGCATCTTGGGCAGAAACGCCTCAGCCCTCCCCAGCCCCCAGAGCGCCCGCGGCGGCGAGGAGTCGCCCCGCGGCGACCGGCCGGACCCCGCGGGGATGGGCTGCCGGCAGCTCCAGCGGCTCCTGCAGCCGCCGCAGAGTTCCATCCTGGAACAGCCAGCGCCGAAGGCACGCAGGAACCGACCCCTCACACGCTGCTGGGGCCGGTTTGGTTTGTTTTTGGTTTTTTTGTCCCCCTTAAAAAGCTACAGTCCCACAATTTAGAGAATTAAAAAGAAGTTCACAGAAACACCACCACAACCGCCCCCCGAAACCCCAAACCAAACAAACTCAGAAAGACCAGAAGCGAGGCGCGTTTTCTTCCTGTCAGCCCCTCAGGCTGCAGCCGCCGCGGCCTCGGGGCTCCCCCGCGGGGACGGGAACCGCCGGCGCCGGGCCCGGCTCAGCACCTGCCCGGGGCGCCCACCGCCCCCCGGCTCGGCGCCGCCCGGCCTCCCCCTCCGCTACAGGGGGGGCACACCACACACGAAACAACCCCAAAATTTAAAATCAGAAAAATAACCAAAACACTGGCCAGCACGCGCCGAAGCCCCCCCGCTCCGCGGCGAGACCGCCCACCCCACGGCGCGGGGGGAACCACGGCAAGAACAAACAGAGACTCCGCACACAGGGATGCACCCGCCGGCAGTCTGGCAGGGCCTCCAGCGACGCGCTCCCCGGAGGCCTCCTGCCGCCTGCCGAGCCCCCCGCCGCCCCGAGGCCGGACCGGAGGACCGGGCTGCCACCCCCGACTCGCCCGGACGGCAGCTCCGCAGCTCCCTCACCTCCAGCGCCGGTGTGTGTGTGTGTCGGCGTGAGGCGGAGCGGCGCGGCGGGCCGCGGCCCAGGCCCCGCCCGCGAGCCGGCTCCTCCCGCCCGCTCCGGGGGCCCGGTGCGCGGCCCTGGCCGTCCTCCCCACCCCACAGCCCGCGGGCCGGCGTCCCTCTGGCCCGGGCTGCCGCCCCTCGCCCTGTGTTTGCGGGCGTCGTTTGGGGCACCGCGGGGGCCCAGGGCGGGCGAGCGAGCGGCCGGTGGGATTGGGGCTCCCGGGTCCCCCGGGAGACAGAGCTGCCGGGGTCATGAAGGGCTGCGGGCTGCTTGGGTGTCCACGGCCGTGGTGGAGCATGGAAATGTGACAGCAGCTGTTAGCCCGTTTGTGGCAGGAGGGAGTCTGCCTCCCCGGGCTGTGAGCCCGGACCGAAGGGTCGCCGTCTGGTGTGGGCTTCGCTTCCTTGCCTTCTCGTTTGGTTTCTCCAGGATTGCACGCATTCGTTGCACATGGGCTGCGAGTAGTTCCTCTCACACGGAACTAACTGCTGGGCTGGGCCAGCAGGAGATGGGTCTGCCCTGAAGCGGGGCTGCATGAGAACTGTCATTGCCCCGCCTGCCCACCTGAGCACCCCCGTCTGCGCTGAGGAGGCCAAAACCCACAGCTGCTAATTCTCCACAACGTCATGTGCTTTCTGTGTTTGAGTTCTGCAGGCCTCAGGGAGGCATTGAGGAGGACAGTGAGGAAGGCTATAAATCAGTGCAGGTGAATGAATGTCGAAGGGAAACCGAGAGAACAAGCGTGCAAAGATTTTCTGCTGAAGAAAATGGGGGGGTTGGGAGGACCACATCCGAAGAACTGCTGTGTCCAAGGGAACATCTGTTCCGCAGGGGCCTTAGCTCTTCTTGGGGGTAGAGTGCTGGGGATGCAATCCTGCCACACAACCCCAAGGCCGCACAGCTGGCTGTGCCTGCTCGCTGCTCGAGAATGGTTACAAACCCTTAGGATCTGCTCAGGACCTTTTTATTCCTGGTAGAATAGACTAGTCCCAAGCTACATAAGATGAGTGTGTAATGGCTGTGCATTTATAGCTGTAATTACTGGTATTGGATACGCTGACGCATGCACGTTGAATTCCAAGTGCAGAAGGAACTATTGTATGCGTGCGTGTGTTAAAGAGAAGAAATCACGTAGCATTTCAATGTGCTACTTCCATTTTGTTCCATTTTGTTCAAGGTCCTTGCTTCACTGTTTTTATCTGCCATGGTATTTATAACAAATGATATCAGAGCAACTACATCATATGTTTACTCAAATCAATGTGCAATAGTCACACCACTTAAATGACGATGGCTTCCCTAGGTCAGAGCTGCAAGAGAGATCTCTGGTAAACTAGCTTCTGGTCTCATCTCCTGATGTTTCAATTTCTGCTTTTCACACCAGTAGTAGTACAGTGGCTCATATATACCGCAGTCAGATGTGCCATCTGGCTCAGCTCTGAATCTTTAGAGTGAATGACACTTTCTTAATGTATTCAAAATCTGCAGCATTAACTAGCTCATGGTGATATGAGTATTTGGAAGAAGACAGAGAATAACCTAATACCATCAGGGTTTCTCAAAATTTCCATTCAGATCTTTAAGGTGGACTGCTTCATGTTGCATTTCTCCTCAACTGGCAAGACTGAACTGCCTTACAAAACTCTTGCAAAGGAAGTTTTAAAAAGAACTGCAGATAGCGACACTGGCTATATGTGGTGAACAGGCAACACCAAGTCCCAGGCACAAGAAGAAGAGCAGACAGAACCCTTGATTCCTCTTCCTGCAAAAAAGCATCCTACAGTAGAAGAGAGTTTCTTCCTCTTTCTTCTTTATGTCGAACCAGGCAGGTACCTGAATGGTTTTTTCCGCTCATGCATGCCCTCAGTAACAGTGCTATATGATGTAAGAAAGCTGTCAGTAAATGACAAGTTGTGAATCTCAACGACCATTTTCTTCGCCTTACACTGTTAGGGTGGTAGCTAAGTGCCCTGGGGTCTGACAGCAGCATCCTGCACAGATACACGAAAACCAGCCTGATAAGAGTTGCCACTATCATGGTAGTACATTTCTCCTTACAATTTAATTTTCTGCAATTATCATTTTGGTAGATTGCCCTGCATTGAATTCCATGCTAACACTTTTTGCTGCTGGCATCATATGAGCTAGCAAGGTAACTGCAGAAAATCTGGAGCCATAAGTGGTAGTCCAACACATTTTTCTTATTCATATAATCACTCTTTGATGGGATTGATGGTGACGTTTGTGTAGGGGACATTTATGTTCATGGCTTCAAAATATTAAAATAGCTCACAGCCTATGTATTTATTCCACAAAATATCTGAGATGATAGAAATACTATTATTTAGTTTATAAATGGGTGACTGAAGACATGTATTGACAATACACTGAAGGCAGTTTTAAGACTCATAGTTCCAGATCAAAAGCTCTGTGGCAGTGATGATCTGGTATAAACTCATTTCACTGTTTCAGACTCCTTCAGACAGTTTGTGTGAGTTAGCTTTATGCTGATGAGTTTTTTACCTTTCCTCCCTCAACAGTTTACATTCTTGACTGTCTGGGGAGAAGTGTAATTCTGTGCCATGCCTGAGCCAGAACAAGTTTATGCTACTGGGAGGGTCAGTGGCGCACAGGTCGAGGATGAGTTTTGCTGGAACCATCAGTAGTTGCAGCTGGATCATTTTGCCAATGCAGAACACTTAACATTTTTATTGCATCTTCATATTGTCAAAGCATTTGTGTAAGGATGGCAATACGGAGTGCTCAGTCACTGCAGGATGCTTAGGTGAGTTCCAGTTGTCTCTAACAGAGGAATGAGATCAGATGATGAAAGTAATTTTTTTTGTCTTGAAATCTATGAGCCAGTGCTGGTCTGACCTACTACCTAAGTTCAGCGTACAGAGTCCAGCATCATGCACAGACAGTATTTTAAGTCCACATCAGTAATTTCATTTATACATTCCTTTGGTCTTATACATCCAGTAATCATGGACCGATTTTTGAAGGAAAGTTGCACACAGGAAGATTTACTTTCCTCAGCATTCAAAGAAAAAAAAACTAAGAAATTATTTCTAGAAATCTGAAAATGCAGTAAGCAGCAACTTACAGCCTTCTGAGTAGCAATGGATAACAAAGCCTTTTGCATCAGAAACCTTCCTCTAGATCGTGGCTTATGCAGGAGTTAAAACTCAACATGCTGTCTCAAGACTGACAATTCTGTGATATGTTAATGTGGAGATATTGTGGGGTTTTTTTTCCTAGAAATATATAGAACTACAAAGAATTCTATTTCTTCTCTCCATTAAAATAAGGAATTTTCTTATTGCTCTCCTATGTTCCTCTCCCACCATTAAAGGTATTTTGAAGTACATTGAAGGTTATATTAAAAAAAAACCAAACTGTTTTCCAGTTCTACTGATTTGATCAGCTTAGGCAAATAATAAAAAAGAATATATATTAAAATAATATTAAGCATGCTCATTAAGGTTGCATTTTAGAGGAAATTAAAATTTATTGGTCTCTTAAATGTGTGTCAATAGTCAAGGGCAGTTTCTCCGTTCTGTCTAGTAATTGCAGATATCATAAACTTCTTATATTCTTACATATTGTCAAGAAGATGTGAGCTATGGCATATCAGCATGTCAACACTAAGCCTTGAATTTTGTTTGCTGAAAACAAGGGCCAGAGAGAAGACATTATAAAAGGGCCCTGAATACTTTTAAGAAAGCTGACCTTGTCCAGTAGGGATTACATGAATTTCTGATTATTGCTTTCAGGAGAGCATAAGTCTTTGGTATCTAAGAACTGACTGCTCATTCCCACCTGCCCCTCCCTCCTTTTTTTTTTTTTTTGCTGCTCCACTAGCACCAGATATAATTGAGCAGAACTAGTCACTCAGCTGTGCTCTAGAAATCAGAGACCTCTTGATACAGATACTCATATGAGCCATGGTAGTTCAGACAACATTTGTCTACAGGTTGGCAAGTCAGTGACCTTGATCCCTTCCTTAGAACAAACTGTGGTCTTTGTACTGTGGATACTGTTCTTCTGAATGGAACGGGTGCATTTCTCTGGAACCAGTGAAATATGGGAAACGGTCTCCTCCCTGAATCACTTTCTGAGGTCCACCCAAGTTTATAAATAAATTCAGTCTTTCTGGATTCCTCATCCATGACTGTGTCCCCTTAGCCACCCATATATCCTTGCATTTTTCCTATGTAGTTCTCCAATAAGGTGGGTTTCTTTGGTTGGTCTTGTAACTATGAGGCTGCAGAGCCTGTGTATATGGCGCTAACAACATGTAGACAGGACTTCCAGTCTCAGTGTTGCCATTACTTCCTGTTTTTCTGAAGGCAGTTGCATAGTCTAAGCCAGGTCCACAGGGGAAATTGCATTTAAGAGAAAAGAAGTTGTAAAAACTTTTCTAAAAGTGAGAGAGAGAAGCATCCGGGTGAGTTAAAATGCCAGCACTGCCAACCAGAAAGCATGCAAAGTTCTGGCAGTTAATTAAAAAGTTTCGCCACACATTCACTTGAAAACTGAGCATTGTTGAGCTCTCCTAGCTATCAAAAACTAGATTACATTGATTTTGTTTCCCAGTTTAGGACAAATATCTGAAGTGATCTAATCCCTAGGAAGAGCAGTTATGGAGAAATTCTAAACCAGTATTTTCTTTTCCTGTTGATTTTACTGCTTAGAGGATATAGATGCAAACTGGTGCAAAACCTTCAGAGGAGGGGGAGAAATTAGTAAAATGTTACTGTCATCCAAATTTATTTATTTATTTTTTTATTTGTAGTCTTCTAGTTTCACGCTTTTTAAAATAACTTTGCAATGACTGTAGAGATGTCATTTTAGATAAAAGGATGATTTGAACTCACCCTTTTAAAGAAGCATCAGATTTAAAGTGAGATTGCATATATAAAGATTTTATATGTTCACTAATGATACAGTCATTAATTTTCAATAAGCTGTGTTTTTGGAGTATAAGAATTCTGCTTCATATCTGAAGCAACCTGGAAAATGAAAATTCCATTTGAACACAAACTAATATAAATGTTTGCATCTTTAGATTCTACAAAAGCAATAATGGCACAAAACAAGCGAAAATGCAGGTACTAGCCTGTGGCATGCATCCTGCAAACTTCTGCTGGCTGTTGTGGCTTTCTCCTTCTCAAAGCTCTGCCTTCTCTTTGAGATACTGGATCAACGGACACTCTGCTCTGAGTGCATGCCTCAGGTTTCTCTGATGACAGAGCATAAAACTCCCCATTCATTGTCTGGCGGAGGAAGATTGTCTTTCAGGGAAATCTGATGCCAGTGCAACGTCTTCCATGTAGAGAGATGCCTTCTCCCATGCTTGGGATTCTGCCCCCTCTGATAATGAACCGTTTGTTCTTAGGTCTTTCAGTGCTGTTTTATGTTTTTCCTTTTAAAGCATAACTCATCTTTAGAGAAAAATGTACTTGGGATTCATGTCAGGAATTTAACCATGAGGTATGGTGCATTTTCAATGGGTTTTGCTGCCATTGTACTGTTAAAATCCTGCTCTTGCAGTGCTGTGCACCTGTGTGTATAGCTGTGCTCACATACATCACTAGGGAGGAGAAAAATTCGTTTCTAGGAGTATTCAGAAGTATATTACTCATGTATCAGTCTGATGTCTTAGTATTTCAAAACAAGAAATTGCGTCTGGCTTTTGCATGTGCAGACAGTTACATGCAAGTTTTACTGCAGTCATTTCAGAAATCTTTTCAAAGTATGGGTCATGAGTAATTAGTAACAGGTCAAGAAAACATGATTTTATTCTCTAGCTAAACAGGAGCTCTAAACCCTGAGAAGCCTCCTCTGCTGGATGGGGGTAGAGAAAAAGCCCACATGTTTTTTCCCAACACATTCCTTTTTAGCTGCACAGGAACAGAGTTATAGTGTATTTCTCTTTCTATTAAATTATCACATCATCACGTGGAAAAGCAAATGCTGGTATGTACTATTCCTGTGCTAAGGTTAGCTCCCATGGTCTGTTCATAGCACACAGCGCAGTGCTATGCATATATACTGACGGGAGCTCTGGTACCAGAAACGAGAGTTGGCATCAGCAACCTAAGTAGCCCAGACAAAGGGCCATATTAACATAGTTACACAGCTGGGGTTCCAAAAACAATGTCTTTCAGCACTATCTCTAAATAGTGATAATTAGGCAGACTGTAACTTTCTAATGCTGTATGAGATGCTGCATTAGGCTGTGTGAGCAATCAAGCAAATGTTCTGTAGTTAAAAAGCTGCTGCTTCTAAGTCTGACATGAGTAAGTGTGCACTACTATGAATTTTCTATCAGTGGAAAATGCTAAAAAAAGTTTTAGTAACTGTTTCCAGTAGCAAAAGAAAGAACAAAATAATAAGCATAACAGAATAAACAAAAGCAGGAGCATACAAAATAGAAGCTTGTAAGATGTTCAGAATTTCTTCTCCTTCTCTGCCTTCAAAATCCAGCATAGTCAGGAGAATTTCTTTTGCAGTGTCTGAATCTTCTTGTGACTCCATCCAGGGAAAATGTGTATCTGGAAAACCTTTAATAACAGAGAAGCAACACATCTATCGTGATGCTTCAAAAGTTTTTCAAGTATTCTGTCCCTCAGTGAGCTCTCTACTTTCAGATCTTGATGGTATGTCTGAACAGAAGACTATCAAAGGTAATGAGACACTGTGCTGAAGAAGAGGTGTCCCTATGCAGAAGTCATCAAAGAACTATAGATAGAGTTTTGATTGTACGTTCCCCAGTTGCACATATAACATAATTGCTAGCATTTATCATACTTCTGATTGGGATATCTCATGAAAACACTGCTGTATAGGATTATGTTAGATGAAAATTTTTTTCTTTAACGCACTAGTTTGGCTGTAGATAATGGTGTCATTTCTGACTCAACATTTCTGCTGAGCTTCTCTGTGTTATCACTGTACATTTGTATTCGAATGTTATTTAGGAACAACTTTAAGAGAAAAAACAAGTAGCTGGTTTTTGATTGCATTGAAATGTGGGGAAAGGTTCCAGTCTTTTTTCCCTTTGTGGGTATTTATTACACTCATGACTGTAATTCATCTGTTTGTAGCCTAAAATTGAAGACGAATTTGAAGAAAAGGCCAGGAAAATTTGGTAAGAAATGTCTGCATGTCTGTAAAAGCTGGATGCTCTTCATCCAAAACCACCTGGCTATTAAGGAACCAGTATCTGCTCCATTGATTGCAGAGATGGGAGAGAAAAAATACGATAGGATCACATTCTTGTTAGTGCTCTTGCTTTCCAAACTTCATTCAAGTTCTTCTTTATGCATTAAAAGAAAAGCTGTCTTCATTTGATGTGAATTATGCCATCAGGAAAAAAGAGCTGCCAGGGCAGTAGGAGGCAAATAATCGTTAAGAGAACCTGTAAGGAGCAGAAAACCTGTTTCTTTCAATGTTCTGTGTTCTATGTTCTATGTTCGAGGTGTCTGACTTACTTAAGCTACACGGAACTAAAATAACAGAGCTCTCTTACTTGCTACCGCCTTGCTTAGTGTAGTTAATGCTTTTTTTTTGTTAAGGTTCTCACCTTTCTACTCAGTATTTCCTGTAAGTACATGTATGGACTCAGTCAAATGAGAATTGAGCTGTCCATACATACCTCAGGGCAAGGTTGTTTTGCTCCTGAAGTTCTTTCCTAACAAAGTGACTGTCGCTGAGTTCTGTTAGCAATGAAAGGGCTGTTTTCTGCTTCATACTAACATATGATGACCATCAATGTTCATGTGTGGTTGATTTCCCATCTGTTTTTACAGCCCCATTAACTTGCTGTGGGCTTCTTACAGAGAGATAGGCTCTAACCCCATGCATGGGACTGCAGGAATATTTCAGACAATATTTATAATTTTCCAGGAGAAATATGATTGTAATTATGGTCAAATAGCCAATATTATTAAATACAGTAACCTTGCACAATCAAGATCAAAACAAACTTTGCTACTGTACTGCTACTACATTGCTAAAGCCTAAATTTGCAAGAGCTCTTGTATGTGAGTAGTCCCAAAGATATCCTTTTTCCAGTGGGGTGAAGTCAGATTGCTTCAGTGGACAAGCAGGCGGGAGAAGCACTCTTGCATTCCAGCTGATATCTCAGTATAGGTCTCATAGCTACATCACTTGCTGGGATAAACCACAGTGAATATGTTACCTGTGTTCAGTGAGTCTGAAATAACGCTGAGCTTCTCATCATATGGGCCTATAGACTCATGAAGTTTGTCTTGTGAATCATAACTGCTTTTATGAAACAGAAAATGGATTAATCTTTGTAGTTGTTGCAAATGGAAGACAACTCTTTGAAACAAAACAACATTCCCACTCCCACATACAGAGCCCTGAATAATTAATTCTTAGTAGAAATACTTCTGAAGATATACATAAAACATGGAAAAACTTACATCACTGTGGTTTTTTTTCTATTTATCAGCAATATTTCATTTTTGGCAATTATTTCCATTTTCATTCTTTTTTCTTTCCTTGATGTTCATTATTTTGTTATTCCTATATTCTCCTCAGTTTTTCCTTGCATGCTATTTTTAACTGTAAATAGTTACCAGATATTTCAGGTTTTGTTTTGATTTGTGGAAATACAGTGTCTCAAAGCTAGGCATTGTGGATTCCTGCAATTTTTGGTTATTATTCTGTGAAACACACATTCTATTCTCTAGTAGGTTAAAGGTGAGCAAGTTTTTTTGTTTTACTTTACTTAAATTTGATAAACCATGTTGGCTTTCTGGGTGGAGCAGCAAAATGATAACTAGCTAGGGACCTTTTGATAGTGACTCCCTTCTTTAAACGTTGCACTTAGATACACTTCCTGTCAGTATTTAATTTTCTCATTTAAAGTGAGATTAATAATCAAGCCAAATTGCTTCTTACTTTTACTATAAAAAGGGTTTGTCAGCTTCCACTTAAGAAAAGTCCCACAAAATTTACCTTAAAATTCTTGCTGATAAATGCCACATTCTGTATAAAAGCTGGAATTCATGCAAACATGAATTCTGGACTTCCTTACCTGGGCAGCTGCAAAGTTGAGTAGCAATGATGCAGCACACCTGTTCTTCCTAAAGGCAAAGAGAATCTGCAGTGCTTTATTAATTGACACATAATGACCTGAAATTCAACAGTGTGCAGCTTCCCATACAATGCTAAATCTGTAGCATTATGTATCTCATATAAAGATCTCACAATTTTTTCATGTTTGGGTTGCAGATCATCATCTTGTTCTGATTTGGTGTTCATTCAAATAAGACAATGAATCCAAACTGATCATTTAATCTTTTGGGATTTACTTAACATTATGTTAAGTTCTTCAGCATTGTTGATTGTATTCCCAGAGCTGTAGAGAAATTTTGACTTGCTTAAGCTTGAAATAATTAAAATCATTAGACAGAGCAGTTAACATGTTTAACAATAGGTGTTTTCATATTGTGGGAATCTAATCATTAAATTATATACCCAAGCGCCCCATGTGAAATCCCTAGGAAAACTGATTATTATAAATCCGATCTTTAAGTCTATAAATGAAAATCAGTATGATAGCTGAAAGATGATTGCCAGGCAATGAAAAACAGGGTGTGGAGCTGGTGGGTTTTTTTCTGAAGTTGAAAGTTAGTTTACTTCTTTTAGGTCAGTGTTGCCATAGGCTGAAATTCCACATTTACTTAGCCTTAAGTTACTAGCCATTTAATACTAAGTCTGCTTTTTTCAGGAAAGGGACAAGGTATTATACTTTCAGTTCTGTAGTGACAAAGGCAAGAGAAATATAGTCTTGTTTGTCGTCTACAAATTTACTACAGTGTATTTCAGAGCATCAGTGTCTTTTGATATACTTTCAGACTACTCCAAATTATCATTTCAATTTATGTTTCTTAAGATAACACTGCCCCTGTTTCTATGATGTTTTCATGTCTAGCAGTCAATAAGATGACATGCATTCCCATAACAAATAAATAGGTCAAAAGGAGTTATATAAACCATATTTGTTATCATGAAGTACCTGCAGTTCTTCCCACTGTGAATCTAGGTAGTAAATATTTCATCTGTTAGTATCGCCCCAAAAAACATTCTTAGGAAGTTTATTTTATTAAATATAGTCCTTCCTTAAGTATTTTTATGATAGTCCTTTAGCACAGGAAGTCAATAAAACCTTACTCTAAACACTCAAGGTAAAAAAAAATACCCAGAGTCAGAGCATTGTCATGTACTTTTATTTATGAGCATTTTGTATTTCAAAAGCAATTGCTGAAGTGAGCAATGGCTTAAGTGCTTTGCATTGTTTTTTTGACCTTGTTATGAGTTATTTCACTTTCACAGTGATTTTGAAATTACTATTATCATTTGTAAACTCCCCTTCTTAACTGTGTTTGAATTGCATCACCATGTTAAATAAAAACATTACTTTATCATACTCACAGTGAATCTGACATGTTTTGAGTCAGAAATTTGTTTGGTGGATAGAATGTTTTTGGTGACAGTTCACATTTGGCACACTGACAAATTCTTGGAGAGTCTGGCTCAATGAAATCAGTGTCTTCAAAGTTTTTCAGCATATGTCTAAAGGAGTGGGACTCGAGCAACGTTACGTGCCACACCACTTATTGCAAAACAGAAAGAATCTTATTTTTTTAAAAAGGAAGAAAAGTTTGGGAGGAATGAAAATTTTCTTGTTCTCTTAGTGGACTTTTTCAGGCCACTGAGGATTTGGTCCCGCTGCTGTTGAAATTGATAACAAAATCCTCAATTATTTTGGTAGGATCAAACCCAAAAGCAAATGGAGTTCTGTGAAGCTACCAAAGACATAATATAACTGTAGCAAATATAAGCTGTGATCAGTTTGATCTAGATTATTTTTTTTCCAGTTAGTGGCTGAGCACCTTGCACAAGTTTGCTTTTTTTTTTTGTATCTTTAAGAGAAACCAGAAACGCAAATGCAAAATCCAACGTATAGCCTTTTTACAGAATTTGTCACAGCTGAAAGTCTTGAATACAGAAATAAGGGCACTGATTACTATAATCTATAAATGCACTTTCTTCCATTCCCCAGTTCTCTTCTGTGAGAGTTATTAGTCATCAAATAAGTCTTTGAAGGCTAAATTTACAAGATTGCAGTTTAAGTACTCAGTAAGTTTCCATTTGATACAATTTCAGAAAAATGATGGACCAAAATTATTTTTATTTGATGTTTAGAACTGTAGGTACCTGCTGGCTTCACACAAACAGTCAGAAGCAGAATTTTTTATTTATTCAGAAAAAAATGACGTGCTAAAGGGAGAGTCAGAGCACTGTGTACCAGTATGCCTCTGCCTTAGTGGTATCTCCCTGGCGGATTTAAGTATTGTGAGTAATGAACTGATCATTTAAACGGAAGAAAGGACTGGGTGTTTTTCATACAGTGTCCTCACAGGAAGAATCAGAATAAGTACAACTAGCATCCATTCATGTAGCAATCGAAAGCTATTATTTATTTAGGAATGGATTTGACCTACTGAGCTAGAAAGAAATTACATCCCATTACTAAAGCCATCACCTTATTAATTCCCAAGATTTCTGATTATTGGAATTAAAAGGAAAGAGGTCAAGGGAATTCCACCTGACAAAGGATGTGTGTATGTTGAGGAGAGACTCTTTTTACAATTAGGTTAAGAAAGACCATATACACAAACATGAAGTGATACACACATATGGATTTAGCATTGAGAAAGCCCTGAGAAAGTATGCAAACGGTGCTATAGCCTTTAGTTTTGGGCAAAACTCTTTAATTAAATCACAGCTATTAAGTCCACAACTGACGAAGCAGAATAATGCTTGCAACTGTTCTTTCTAAACAATTTGACATCAGTAGCCAAGTTTTCAAGAAGCAGCCTTCATGCGAGCGCTCAGAGTATACAAATATCGCTATAGTTAGAAAGGTCAGAAATAGCATCAACCCCATATTATCTTCATCAGAGTGTAGAAGTGACAGCACACATGGCAAGCAGGAAACATGTCAAGAACTTACTAGCTGCAGCAGCTGTTCTTGCAGAACTTCAGTTTCTTTTCAGGCTAAAATGCACTGCCACTTTTTATGCTGGAGAACAAATTGGCACTTTCAAATTAACATGACAAATGAAAAAAACCTTTATTTCTGAATGCCTAGGCCTCACATGTGACAAATACAGTAGCTAGATGGCTGCAAATAAATTCAGAAAACTGAAAAGGAACTCGAAAGGCTGGAATGATTGCTGCGAGATTAAAGGCTTGAACCCGCTCATCTTGTGCATGTAAACTTGTACCTTGACTCAGTATGAGACTTGTCTGCATTTAAGAGCTGTATGATTATATAATTAGCCAGGATCTTACTAGTACTCATGCTATGTCCTCCCTCTGCAGAGAGTGTCATTCCAGCTGTATTTTGACAGCAAGGGAGCTCTCCTGGAATCCCCAACTCAGATCTTGCAGGCAAAGAGCTTCTCTCTTGAAAACCTGGACAAAGTTCAAATCAAGTTTAAAAAAACTATTTCTCTGCTAAACTGTTTGAGGCATGTGTGAAATGTTTCTCCATACTTTCATGTTTTCTTTTATTTTCAGATACACAATGGGTTGTGTAGGTGTCAGGTGCTCCTAATGGCATGCATGTGCAGCCCTAAGTCCTGTTTTCAGATGTGTAAAATGCTAGCATTTTACAGTATCATACAGACTCTCCAGGGGATGACATGTATACAAGGCAGAACAAAAAATATTGAGATTGATTCTTCAGAAAAGCAAAGGTCAGATTTTCCTGTTTGATATTCTCATGGCCCTTCCAGTGCAGTAAAGGGAAGTTATATGTTACATCAGAGGACTGAACCTTGAAAAATGTCTTTTACCCTCTGCTTACCAATAAAACCAAAATGAACTCATCTTAAACTGATGCCTGTTTAATCAGACAGTTATTTCACTGCCAGACATTGAGATAAACACATAGTCTCATGTTTGTAGTTTGGAGAAGCAGGTGAAAGGGGGGAAAAGAGGCTAAAATTATCATAATTTTAATGATACAGTTTAAAAATCACAGTATTTTGGTATCCAGGGAAACAACTTTGGGCTATAACTTGTGTCTGATTTTATTCTCCATTCCTTCTTCTGGGGTCATAAGCTGCATGTAAGATGACTATTGAAAGTACATGTTTGAATGTCATGGCCTTTACACTCTTCTTTACGTGGGTACATGGGAGGACATAGAAGGCAATCTAGCTGTCATGGTTTCATCTGGAATGAGGTTAACTTTCTTATTAGCAGCTGGTGTAGTGCCATGTTTTGGATTTGGGATGAAAAGTAGTGTTAATAGCACACTGGTATTTTTTGGTTGTTGCTAAGTACTCAAGGCCTTTGCTGCTGCTCACGCTGTCCTGCCAGTGAGTAGACTGGGAGTGCAGAAAAAGTTGGGAAGAGGAGACACAGCCAACAGACCAAAGGGCTATCCCATACCATTTGACGTTATGCTCAGTATATAAAGCTGGGGGAAAGAAGGAGGAAGGGAGGGATGTTGGGAGGTATGGTGTTTGTCTTCCCAAGTAACCGTTACGTATGATGGAGCGCTGCTTTCCTGGAGATGGCTGAACACCTGCCTGCCGATGGGAAGCAGTGGATGAATTCCTAGCTTTGCTTTGCTTGTGTGTGCGTCTTTTGCCTTACGTATTAAACTGTCTTTATATCAACCCACAAGTTTTTTCTCACTTTTACTCTTCCAATTCTCTTCTCCATCGCAACCAGGGGGAGTGAGCGAGCAGCTGTGTGGTCCCAGTTGCTGGCTGGGGTTAAACCACAACACTAGCCTATGAGAACAAACTTACCTGCCTTGGAAAAATAGAAAATATTTATGAAAATAAAAGCAGCTTTGAGATACTCAGAGCTTATATTTTTTCCCTCCCCCAGCCTTTGGATAAACATTTAAAAAGTATCCAATGCCATATTACATTTCCCAAATGCTCAGCAAATATAATTGGCATAGAGTAAGTTTACTAGTTGATACAGAGCGTAGTGTTCCTGAAATATTTTGTCTAACACATTTTCTAATAAATCTCATGATTGTCAAGTATTAGTAAGCAGGGTACTGAATGTCCCAAAGGCAAGTAACAGCATTGCTGGCAGAGCAAAGCTTTGGCAGAGAGGAGAGCATCATTTTCCTAGCATAGAAAGTAAACATAACTGGGAAAAGAGCACCAGAAAAATCCACTGCTACTCTCAATATAAGCATAATTTAATGTCCTCTGGAAAAGCAATAGACCATTATCCTAGTCATCAGGTGCAACTTACCAGCAGAGTCTGCGCTACTGCTAAAGTAACGTAGTTTTAGATGATTTGAAAGTATTAATCTGTTTTGAGATGACATTTCTGGAATAGTGCTTATGTAGTCTGGTTACCTGAATGCAGAGGGACTTCTTATGAGGCCATCAAACTAAATTCTGTGTGGTAAGGTGTGCACTTCTAAGTTTCTAAATGTGCTCCTTAAAATTCCAGTTCAAAGTCAAAACACAGCATCATTAGCTACCACGGTACCTGAAACAACAGCTGGGTTATGAAGGGGTAGATTCTTTAGACCCCCCGCTATCTAATGCAGAGTCCCCTGGACAGCATGACCACTAGATGGGTGGCTGCAAGCGCCATGGCCCTGCACAGATGTTCCCAGGTGCTGCTGATCCTCCTGGCATGGCTCCCTCCTTCTCTATCCCACCTTCTGTCTTTATAGGAGGTGGTAGACTTCTAGCTGCCTTGGCACTCCTCTTGCAGGCAGCTCTCCCTTTATCTCACTGAAACCACACAGTGTGTTATTGGGAGTGAATCTTTTAGTCATGTTTGTGGTGCAGCTGTTTACAATTGAGAAGGATGGAAATTTTCAGAGCAGTGATTCATTTCATTTTGCAGTGCTTGAGTGCCTGAGGTGAGATTTATTTTTTTTCCCCCCATGGCTTCCTGAGTGTAAAAGGATGAGGTTTGTACAATAAATTACAGGAATAAACTGCACAGGAAACTCTGCATGGTGGACACTGAAGCTCCACAAGCAGAACGGCAGGTGTTCCCCTGGGATGCATAGCCTATGCAAAATCCCTGCAGCACTTTTGTCTTGTGTGGCACTGAACAAAGAGGCAGGGGAGAAGCATGCAGGAGAAATGAGGTGTGGGAGAAATTAGGATACCACACGTTGTGCATGCTCAAAAGATTGTTCTTGCTGGGATCGAGAAGGCTGACAGGGAAGTGTGTGAAGCTGTGACTACATGTACCCAGTATTTCTGAAACAGCACCTGCCTGTTGGGGAGCACAGTCAGTAGCCTGGGCTAGAGGCTGCAAGAGGGGCTGCTTAACAAGCCCAATCCCCTGTCCTAGTGGGCAGGACTCCAGCAAGGCTTAAAAGGGGCAGATCATCACGACGCTGAGCTCAAGCTGTTACTGCTTCTGAAGACATGAGGCTTTCACGGTTAAAAAGATAAGCAGAAAAAGTTTATGTCTGCAAGAAGGGGCATGAGCTTGTACCTTCCGCAGGCAAGCCTCGACCAATACAGCAGGGGATGTGTATAGTTGTAGGAAAGTGTGTTTCTCAAGTAGTACCACTATACTATCAGCAACTGGTGATCACCAAGAGCCTCAGTACTGTGATGGAAATGGATGGAACATGTCAGGATTTATCAAAATATAATTCAGTTGGCCTGCAATCTGTAAAGCAGATATAACCCTTCCAGTTTACAACACATTCCAAGAACACCTTTTCCTTGCAGAGGAAACGTCCTGTTGTCTGAAGCAGACAGTCATCATCCAAAAGTTAAATAGCTTGTTGGGAATCGTCAAGTACTATTCTTAGCAGGTTTATACAACAGTAATTGACTGTTACAGCTTCCTTAGTTGCTGTCAATAGAAAGGTGTCTTGCTGCTGCATGGTGTTTGGCAATTACATTGAATTGTCTACAGTGTCACTCTTTAATTAAGGATTTAATGTCGTTATTACTGAGTGAAATTGTTTGCCTTATCTAGTGGGAAATCTGATTATGTTACTGGAGTAATACCTCTGTTCTGTCTTGTAAACAGCTGACTACGTTCTTTGCCCACTTCCATACATGGAATATATGCTTTGGGTATGTCCCGCAGGAATCTGCTTCATACTTTGATACAGTATTGCTCTATTGTTTAAAATATTACATTTAATCAATTATTTGGTTTAAATATCAGATGTTAAGACTCTCTTGCCATCTCAGGTTAGCGGTTTCTTTTCCTATGTGTCACAGGAAACACAGCCAAAAAATGTATAATGTTTCATTAAATGGTGCCATGATCAAAGCCATAACCAAACCACTGGAAAATCATACCGGTTTTGGTAACAAGTGCTACAGTTGTCCAAAAAATTCCAACATTACAATCAAAGTAAAAGGCTTGACTTTTTCCCCTATCACATTGCTGAAAATAGTTCTGATGTATAAAAAGCAGGCAGGTCTGAGGTGAAAAAGCTGAATGCCTATTATTAATTAATTTGTTTCAACGTTGTAGGTTGCATTCCACAGGCACATTCCTCCTCCATTAAAACGAATAGGGTCTTTTCTTTCACTTCAACAAGCACAGGACTTAGTCCCTTGTGACTTTTTTCCTTGTTTTCTAATTACTAAGCTGCCTCATGTGTTGAGCAAAGCAGTGCAGTTACACCATTACCCTGCTTAAGTAAGCTGTGGGGATAACTGAAACAGAAACAGTTTCAGTAAGAAACTGCCAAATTAACTGCTACTGCTTTCTATTACAGAAAAAAAAATAATCTCAGACACTGTCATTACCATCACTGGTATCATCACTGCTGTTCACCACTGTCATTACAGGAGCATGGTTGCTGCGATTTGATTGCTGGAAAGTCACATCACAAGAAGCATGGTGGGAGCAGGCTATTTGGCAGTTTTACAGCATGTTGCTATCTTCTCTCTGACACAGAACAAGACAGTCCTATTAGTGCGATTAGTGTTAACACAGCCATCTCCAATAAAGGAAGCATACTATGTGGTTAGCAGACCTGCTGCCCAAAGAACTTCTAATTTAAGGCACACAAGTAAATAAAGCACAAGCCAGGGGGGCATCTGCTCTCAGGTGGAGTACTTCCCAGAACAGATGGGTTTTTAGGACCATCTCAAGAAGGAAAGGAAGTTGGCATAACATCTTTTTCACAGTTTCTTTTTAATTGGCATATACAGTATTTTTATGAACAGAGCTAGAGTACAAAGTAGACACTGGGTAACTTCTATTAATCTTTGACAAATCTGTTAGTTTGGAAAAAGATGAATAGAATAAACAAACAGATGTATGGTGGCAAGTTGCCAGGTTCTGGTGAATTCTCATGTGAATATGATTAAACTTCAGCAACAGCTCTGGCTCCCACGCTTGCCAGTTTATTTAGCAGTCTCCTAGATTGCTCTCAAATTCTGAAATTCATGGGAAAAACAAACTATTTCACTGGCTTTAGAGCTAACAAGACCAAAACTGTTTGGGCTTCCTGTAGATCTGCTTCCCTAACAATCACTGATTGAGGTTCAGGGGTGCTTCTAACCACCAATGGGTCAGAAAAGGTTGTTACTTCCCCCTTTCACCCTCCTAGTCAGACAAATAGTGAATCTTCTACAGAGTTGTGAGAACAACACATTCAGCTCAGTCATAATGAGAAAATAATTTCTCAGAGAAAAGGGGGAGTGCGTGGTGTTCACAGCCAATGCAGCATTTAGCTGGGCTGGGTGGCCAGAGGCATCCAAGGAACATTGAAGATGAGCTGGGGCAGTTGCACACCTGCCCCCAACACGGGGGTTGCAGTGAGGTTGTGCCTGTGGCATGGGTGGTTTAGGAGGAAGGGCCCATGCCTTTCTTTCTTCAGGCATTGTGGCAATTTCAGGAAATAGTCCATCTGCTGCCTGCATGGCCTTCTGCTCCATCACAGCTTGAGATCTTTGAGCAAGGAGCGCGATACATGGTTTAGGAAGGTTTAGGAAGCATGATAAGTATTTCTATTACTCTTTTTTTCAGATATTGCACCTAAAAGATCATTAATGAGAAGCAAGCACTAGTATCTACTAAAATGCAACGAAGAATAATTCTGTACTTTATAATTTAAAATACAGCACTTTCCTAATACGTTAACTTTTGTAGGTATGCTTACTACCTATGAAAAGAAGGGGTTCCCTAGGAAACATTTCCTGCTCGATGTGATGTTTCTTCTGTATTTAACCAGTAGTTTATATCTGGGGGAGTGGAGTGTGGGGGAATGGAGGGGATGGACACAGAAAAGGCATGGGGAAATAGGAATGATTTTTTCTGTTTAGTTTGTGGAGGATTTTTCATTGCTTTTTTCAAACGGACAGTTGCTCATCACAAATGTGAACTATTTAAAAAAAGCTGTGATGAAGATCTCAGCCATTTTCTCAAAACCCAACACGTTTAAGTAACGTTCGTGCTGCAGCTGAGTTTTACAGAAACAGCAGCCAGTGCTGACCCTTTAACCAAAGAGCAAAACTCTGTACATGGAGCTGAATGTAAAGTTTTTCCACATTTCCTACTGAGACCTTATCTCATAGCTTATCACACAGACCAAATAAAAATGGAATTTTATTGACGTCACTTCATGCTCGAATGTTAATGGAGCCAGAAACTATCTGCCTAAGGAACTTGGTGATCTCAATGACTTCTGTGATATCTTATCTAAGGAATAATTTTATACTTGCTGACATCATAATCTGAGTAAGCAAAATAAGGAAAAATAAGGAAACATGTTAGGTCATAACATATAAGTTCCAATTAAAATTTTGCCTCACGAAAGCTGTATGTGTACAGTAAGGAAAAAGAGTTGTTTTTTCTTAAATGAATCTGTATGTGAAAGCCTGGTCATTGTATTTACTGCTTATCAATTAACCCCCCCCACCACCCTTGTTTGGCACTATTTTTAACATATTCATGTGCTAAAGTAATCAGCCCTTCCGCTGTAAAATGCTCAAACCACTCTTAAAGTTTACAGTTGCCATGAAATTAACATAAGAGATTTTATTCTGTCATTAACCCTCATTAGCTCAACAGTATTTCTTATTTGATTGTTTATTCTTGTGTGCAGCTTGCAATTACAAATCCCCTGGTAATATACTTTACTTTGTAGAGTGCAAACCACAGAGGACCTCATAACACTCTCAGAAACCTACACATAATGCCATCTCCTTCATTGCTTTTCTCAGGGAAAGCACTGTGGCTCTGGCAGTTCAGAAATGGGAAGAAGGAAGAACAGTCTGCTTTGGTTAAGACACAAATCCATCCAAATTTGCAGCCTAGCATTATTTCGATCTGCATTGATGTGCTAATATCTCTCTTTATTTTTCATTTTGACTTTTTATTATCAGTCATGTCACTGTACTTTCTTGGTTTAGCTGAGAAGCAAAAGTACCAACAGAGCCTGAGAAAAGTCCTTTCCAGGCTGGGTGGGAAGCACAGTTTCATGAGAGAGCTGAGTCCTATTTTGGTCTTGTAATCAAAAACATTTAAATAAGTTGGGAGTAAATTCAAACCTATGCATTGTATTTGGTTGAGGCTGGAAGGGATTTCTGGAGGTCATCTTGTCCAACCCTCCTGCCCAAGCAGGGCCACCTGGAGATGGATGTTCAGGACCATGTCCAGAAGGCTTTTGCATATCTCCAAGGTTGGAGACTCCATAGCCTCCCTGGGCAACCTGTGCCACTGCTTCCTTTCAGAGAGTACCTTTATTAAGATTGGACATATATAAAACCATGCATTTTGGGTAAAGACTTTCTTCCTCCAAGGGAAAAAAGATTTCAAAGGGCCCAGTGATCCTTTTAACTTGAAGAAAAGGCATCAGTCTGGCAGAGGAAACAAACCCTCGTAACGCAAGGGTTACAGTTTTACAAGCAAGCACAAGGAAAAACTCAAAGTCTTAAAGCTTGCACGGATAACATAAATGAGATCATCTATTTTAGTTTTAAATTGAGTAGTCGTGTTTGTGGCTGCACATCAAAGTAAAGCGAGGGAAAAACGCAGAGCAGAAGCCTGATTTTGCCAGCTCTGTTGTATTAATGCAAGCTGCCCCTCAGGTGGTGCTCTTACAATTCTGCTGTGTACTAGAGCAGCTGCTCGCCAGGCAGGCTGCTCGGTCCTGCTGTGCAGTGCTACACTGAACAAGGGATGAGCTGCCTTCCACACACGCCATCAAACAAATCCTCATCATTTTTAGCATCTTGCTCAGGTACCTAGCATGGTCCTTGCCTGTCTTTTGCTTCAAGTCCCTCTCTTGTTACCAGCTTTCTACCGCAATCAGTGGTTAGTTGATGCTTGATGTATTTTGATTGCTGCAATACTGACTTCTCCTCTCCTGCTTCCTGCATTGATGAAGAGTAGGGTAATAAGACTGTCTGGAGACAAGGAAACTGAAGGAGTAGGTCTGTGCAGTGTGGTGCTGTGCATGACCCTTCTCTGAGTTCCTGGTTGAGTCCTGAGACACTGCCCTAGCTGTTTGCTGGATGGGGAGGGAGCAGGGAGTGAGAAGGAGGAGGGTAGCCATATACCTTTTGTTTCAATTCATTCTGCTTCTAAATTATTGGTAATATTTTCTGCGGAATAATAACTTGTTTTGTCATTGCACTTTTCAAGTTTATTGACTTTTTGCCCTCTCACCTTTTTAGCGTAGAAATTCTCATGAGTTTTGAGGTAATGTGAGGAGACAACTTTTCTTGCAGTGTTCTCAATACTTCCTCATACTGCTGTTACATTGCAAAAGCAGGAAATGTCACGTGTGTACAAAGGGTGTAAGAATACAAACACAGTTCTCTAAACACACTTGGCCTTGTGAGAACAATAGCATTTCTCAAGACTGACACTGTGTTGCGTATACACAATGCTTTCTCTCTCTGCTAAATACTTATGACAAAAAACAGAATGAACTATTTGTCAACTGGGTATATTTTCCTCTGGCTACAATCTGCAAAAGATAAGTGTTAGTAAAGTCAATTTTTCTGTGTCAGAGCAAATCTCTAGCTGATGCCACTAGAAACATGTTCCTGCCCACACACGTTAGAGAAACAGCAACTCCCTGGCCCCGGGTTACAGTTTTCCAGCACGGGTTATCTCTGTGGTCCAGTTGATGTCAACTGTTATTTAAGCACCACATTAGCTAGAGGATGTCTAATTGTCCATCAGAACAGGGCTTCATCCTATGTGAGTGTGAAAACAGCACTAATGCTTTGCCTTTTTCCTGTGTAGTTTTCAAGTCTGTTAAATTGCCTACATGTGCTGATGACTTTTTGTCATACAAGATTTTTCTTTCGTTAATCCAAGCTTTTTTCAGTGTTTCCCCTCCCTCCCTCCCTCCCTCCCTCCTTCCTTCCTTCCTTCCTTCCTTCCTTCCTTCCTTCCTTCCTTCCTTCCTTCCTTCCTTCCTTCCTTCCTTCCTTCCTTCCTTCCTTCCTTCCTTCCCTCCTTCATTCCCTCCTTCCTTCCTTCCTTCCTCCCTTCCTTCCTTCATTCCCTCCCTCCTTCCTTCCTTCCACCCTTCCTTCCTTTTCTTTTCTTCCACATTTTTCTGAAGACTTTTGTCATAAAAATCTACAGTCTTTTCAAAAGGAAGTAGATAAACATCTCCAATAATTTGGGGAAATAATTTAACCTCTATGCAGGACAGATAATCTGGCCTCTCCGCAGTTTCCCAATCTCTGACTCAGCAATCTATCACTTGTCCCAGTATACAAGCAGTGGGGTTTTTTTTCCGTATGAACAAATTGATAAATCTGCCTGTTTCCCATCTGCTGAGTTCTTGGTTCCAGAAAACCACAACAGAAGCAGCACAGTGCTGCACTCCTTGTCCTTTGGGCCTACCCAGGCAACATATGGGTGGTGTGGGTGCTGGGCAGCCTCGGTGAACTGGCCACCCTCCAGACCGAAAGAGACTCGGGAAAGCTTCTGCTACACAAACCCATTTAGATGAAGGTATCAGGCTTTCAGCTTGGTTTTAGGCAAGTCCTTTTGAGGCCCTGTTGTGACCATCCTGGACTGCCCTTCACAGCGGGTTTTCATGGCTTTTCTGACCTCCTAAGAGGGCCTGAGAATTTTTTTTTCCTCCAAAGACATGTTCCTTTGCTCAAGAAAGGCTGTATTTCAGTATTGTCTCAGGAAGAGTTACACTACCCATGGACAGGACATACTTACTTCAGAAGACTGTTTCAATACTCTACCAATAATTACTCATATACATCAAATTATAAAAGATCATCTTGTATATGGGAAGGTCTGGGCATCAAACCTTGCTCCTTAGCCATAGGGGAACCCGTGTTATCGTCATATAATGAAAAAGAAAACTGTGCAGAAGAACAGTAAGATAATCCACTTAGTTCTGTCCTTTACAAACTAACAGGTGTGTAATGTTCACTGTCTTTCATTTTACCATTAAATGTATTGCAGCATCTTTCATCTGGCAATTGTTGTATTGAATTCAGCCAGTTCTGCTAAAGGCTGAAAGTTGTTTTCACGGCACAGGTGTTTTATATCCTTCAATCCAAGTTTCATGGGTCTCTATTGCATCACATGCATGACAAAATCCCTCACCAAGTACCTCTCTATTGAGTTCACCAGTGAGATCCCTGGAAATACACTGGGAGCTGTTACAGTGCAGGCTGAGCCATGCTGGGAGACCATGGAGGCACGAGGTAGTTATAAAAGAACAAAAATAGTTTTTCTTTTCTATCATTCACAAATTCAACCCTGCTATGAACACCAGTTTTTAATCAGGTTGATGACCATGGGCAATGGGTGTTCAGTTAAACTAACATGTTTGTGAGCTCTTGATCATAAGCTATCCTGTGCTGAGTAGCACAAACCCGACTGTTTCATCATCCTGATGATTTTTTCAGCGTAAGTGAAGTCCTGAGAGGGACACTGATCACGTAAGAAAGCTTCTCTGCAATTTAATGATGGATTTGTTGCTCAAAAAAAATTTTAATTGTATTTTTTTTTAATGCACTGGACTCCATTACTTGAAACAAAACCTTGAATTGTTTACCTTTTCAGATTACGTTACGTAACTCTCTAGGCCCTAATTGAGAAAGTAATCAGATTTCTAGGAAGTGCTGAAGAAGCACATTCCTCTCTCTCTGAAATGGTGAATTCCTTCTCTTTTCTGCTTTACTACACGTCAACCAAAGTAATGGGAAGATTTTTGCTATTATCAGTGGACTTCAGACCAGGGCTATTGCCTTGATGGAAACACAAAGAGTTTCTGTGTATTTGTGGTTTTATCTTGCTATCTAATAATTACAAAACTCTTCCTCTTTTTTTTTTTTTTTTTTCCCCTTGCTGACAAGGACGACTTAGATCTTTTACAAGTTTGAAAACACAGGCTTTGTCAATAGATTGGTAAACCAAGATATCACTCTGACTTTCAAAGATTTGAGTGCATTAGAAAGAACATGGATTCAAATTAATGTTCAGGGTAGCATTTAAAGGAATTAAAACTTTATTTGGAATATAAATATGAGCCTGTTTTTAAACAGCATAAAGCACTGGTGTGGGCATGATGTCTAAGGACAGAGACAAAGACAAGGGACAGAGGTGACACCTTTTATTAGACCAGAGCAAAATAGAAACTGAAAAAACTACCCAGAGTTTAAGCAGATATCTATAAAGTGGTCATCTTTTAAAGAAAATCTGGGCTTGTTTAAATTACTAGTGAAGATTAAGGCAGATCTTGAAGTTATTTGCTTTCAGATGGTTTGTCATTGGAATGAAGTTCCACCTCTGCCTAATTATCTCTTTCCTTGGGTTGTACTTCTCTTGAACAAGTACCTCATGATATCAGTCTTAAAAGAAGCACTGAGCAATGTGAGGGGGTAGCGGCTTGTATCATAGAGCTGGCTGATGACAAGAGATTCAAAGGTGTGCAGATGGAGTGTTCACAGGCTTTTAGGACAGGACTGAACAACTCTCAGACAACTGGGCTACAAGATACAGTGAAACTCTGGGAAGGAGCAACAGAAAGGGCCAGGGAGTGGGAGAAGACCTTTAACTTGGAGCTCAGTAATGAAGGAATTGGTTTGCAAAACTGCTTGTTTGCCTGTGTAGTCATTGTGGGATGCAGCACTTAATGGGGACAGAGGTTCGGCTAGTACAGTCATCCCACCTGTCCTGGAGCTGGGGGCTGCACTATGGTGAACTCCAGGGAAACAGAAGCACTAAACAGTAGTGTCCAGAGTGATGGTTCTACAGATTTTCTTTCCCCCATGTACATCTAGATTGGATCACTTCCTTTGTATACGAGGGTGCAGAGCGATTTTTACTGTCCCTGTTTCTCTCTGAGCACAAGAAGAGAGAGAAACTTGCATTTCACATAGCAGTGAGCATATGTGATGCATGCCCCAGCCTGTGTGCTGCATGAGAATATGCTAATGGCAAATCTTACTTTCTCTGTCCTCTGTGACACTACTGCAGGCAGGGCAGATTTTCCTCTTTCTGAGCATATCAGTTTTCTTTAAAACAACAGGCCCTTTCTATATTTCACAGGTTCAACAAACTTTGCAAGAGTTTGCAAAGTGTAAGGACACAAGAAAAGGCAGAATCAAGAGATCCAATTCTCTTTTGCACTGCAGCCACTCCATACTCATTGGCAGTAGGCAGGAGCTTCAAAAGGTAGCTCACACTAAGCTTCAGGTGGTTTTAAGCTATCCGATTGATGTAAATTCTACTCACTGAGTGCGTATTTGTCCTGCACAGTACCCACAACTGAATTGTGCAGGCTGTACAAACAGAAAAGCCCTGCATTGAGCTTCTGGCCATCTAATGACAACATGCCAGAATTTTATCTTCTGCAGAGCTTGTCCTTCTTACCTAGAGAGAGGCATAACTTCTGGCACAACATTAATAGACAGATGTGAGCATGCTGCTGTAGATGGATTTCCATTTGGATATGTATCACTGCAGTCTGCACTAGATGGCCTGTTCCACAGGAAGGGAAGGTGTAGAACAGGGAAACTGCATAAGAGTGAGATGATCCATGAAGAAAAACATGCCAAATGTGTGCTGAGCACTTTTGTGCGAGACACAGGCGAAACAAGCTTCCCTCAAATCATTAGTCTTGAATGAAATTACCACATGCCAAGCAGAATTACTGCTGTCAGTGCTTTCTGAAGGAAAAAGCAGTGTGCTAAGAAGGCCTGTGCCTTCCCCTGATGATCAGAGAGATACGTCCTCAGCACATGCGCTGAAGGGATTTATCAGTGACAGTCCAGCGTGGACAAGAGGCCAGATGTAGCTGACCTCAGGGACTGCTTACTTGATAGAAACAGAGGGGATTCCCTTACAACATCGACGATCTTTACTGTAAGGAGAGGTACTGCTGGCACCATACGTTTTGTAGCATGCTGTAGCAAGCCGGAGACGTATTACTTTGGCAGAAGACACCACCAAGTGCTGGAGCGTAGGCACTGCATGTAGGCTTTGCTAAAGGAGAAGGTGTTAATGAAACGTACCAATTGCCCCGTACAAGTTTTTGGCCATGCTGTAATGTATTTTTTTTATGCAGTGCCAAAACAAACTAAAGGCCTTTGACATTTTTAAAATATGGATTAACTGGAAAACCCTTCTAACACAGTTTTAAGGTTTTCTAAAATAGAATTGGAAAAATGGAAGAAAACTGAAATGAGGCTTCAGGGAATGAAGTACTCAAAATTAATTCTAACTTTTTAGGTGACTGCGTTTCAAACTGAAGATGCTCCTGATGATGATAATTCACAACATAGTACTGATAAATCTCTACAGCTTCCAGTTGAGAAATCAGCTTGTTTCACTCAGGGTCCCCTACAGCATACTATACTGCATGCATGAGACTTGCACGCATACAGGAGCTAGTGTAACTGAAAAGATAACCTACTACTTTATTTTATGCTTAGGAAAAAAATTATTGTAACCAACTGTGTGTAATCGGAGTTTTTCATGGCAACGTGAATTTTAAAGGAATGAGGAATTTAAATACCTTTAAATAGTTACAAGATTAAATATTTAAAAAAAAACCCTCTCTGGGGGTTTCTGGGCACCCTGACTCATCTTCTCCCATGGGCTGTGTGATGAGACCCATTATTCTAGTGCAACACTCACGAGACAGGGAAAAAGGAGAGGCCGCCCCATGATCACCTTGCAGGTCAGCAGGGCTGCAGTCCTGGACCAGAAGTCTTAGCACTGCTGGAAGGTGCCTTCTAAGGGGGTTGTAGGTTTCTGTCAGACCTGAAAAGCCTGACAGCAGATGAAGGGTGGGAAACTTTTCCGAAGTGTCTCTTGTCAGCTGCCAAGTGAAAGAACTTAGTTTAGAGTCTGTTGCATACGAGGGCTGTGCTATTTGTCAGATGTTGATGCAAGAGTAGAAAGTGTTTACTGGATGCAAACGGTGTTTAAAATCCTAATGGCATTATCAGTTTTAACTCTTTGAAATCAAATAAATAATATCTATCTGTAGGGTAAATCACAGCCCAAGCTTGATGGCTGCTTTGCTGCCCACCAGTTTTATCCATGTGTTGAAGAGATGCTCAATGAATTTACCCAGAACTCGCTGTTTTCCAATAGAAAACTGTCCAGCTCAGATCATTTACCAGCACCTGCATTTCCTCCTCACATAAATCAGTATTGATATCTGGGTCAGATTTTCTCACAAACCTCTTACCTCTACTGAAAACCAGCAGGACTATGACATATCTTCAGCAATATCTTCAGCTTCAGAAATTTACTCAGTCAAATGTTTATCGACATGGGGTTCCTATTTTAGCCCAGCATTTAAAATACTGCCAGAGCAGGCAGCTTCATACTCATACTGGAACTCATACTGCTTTCCTATATGTAATACTACTTTACTCTTATTTACTTGCTTCCTTTTACCTGTTCTCTGTGTGTTGCATTGTGATATTACATGTGTATTGAATCAGCTCCTTGGGATCCTGCGGGAGCCCACTTCACTGATTGAGTTTGACCTGTCTGGGACTCCCAGCTAACACTGCAGTGAAGCCAAAACTCTGTGATTCAGGCTTAGAAAAATTTGGCATTTTAATTTTCTATCTCCTATTATGTTCCTCTTCTTCTGTCCCTGATTTCTGGCAATCCGCTGAGAAACTCACTTCGTGGCCTTCTCCAGCAGTCTGCTCAGGGAGGCATGATGAGATTTAGGGGTGAAGAGAAGACAGAGAAGAGCTCTGTCCTGTTAACAGGCTAATGCAAGATTGCTTGGCACATAGCCTGGAAGCTGCCTGCTCTGGCACTGTCAATGGGCAACTGCAAGAGCAGGTGGTTGAAACCAGGCGGCTTCCTCCTGAGGCAGAGTCACAGGGGTGTTCCGTACAGTCCCAGCAGAAGTGTGTGAAACAAAAAACACACTGTACCTGCAGTCATGTGTATCTAATGAAAGGCTTTAAACTCCCTTCTTCTAGTTTCTAGTCTCCCAGTTTGCTGTTCCTCCTCAACCCTCCCTGGCTCACACCTCCTCACCCACATAGGCAAAATACCTTGGAGGATATTTTTAATGCATGTGAATATAGAATCTAACTAATGGATGGATTTTTTCTGTGCCTCTGAGTGAAAGCAGTGCAGTTCAAAAAGGCTATGTTCTTCCTCCCTCCTTCTCCTGTGTGCAAAACTCAACCCAGGAATTGACCGTGGAGCTTCTTTTTCATAGCTCTGTTGTGTCCTAGTAAGCCTCTCCACACTCCCTCTTGGTCTTAAAGCAGCCTCACAAAGAACACACCCGGCAGGTGCTCTTCAACTGCCATTCTGAAGCAGAAAATATTTTTCAGGATTGATGGTGCCAGTGTTTCCTGTTGCCAAGAGAATCATTCTGTGTGCCTCTGGTCCCCTGGCTAGCCCTTGTTCCTGGCTGAGGGACCTGCTCCAGCAGTGGCAGGAGAGCAGGGACAAGATCCAAACACCATAATCCAGTTGGGCCACTTTGAGCTCTCTGTTTAAATAACTCCTTTGACTGGGGCTAGGCTAGTGACAGGGATTGGTTTTCTGCTTTGGACGCTGGTCCTTTACTGCTAGCATTACATTTCATCCTGTGCTCCATTGGGAGGGTTTAAGAGATCAATAACAAATAACGTCATCTTGAATTAACACTTTTTTGCCATGTTTTTTCATGGTGTCTCTTTGTGTTTCAGCCTGGATGCAAACCACGGTGGAGAAAGGGTTCAATGCATTTAGCTGGATGAAGGCAGAAGATAGGAAGATAGGTAGGAAGGATGGAGGCATTTAGCTAGATGAAGCAGCCAGGAGCCCCAGAAGCTGCTGAGGAGCCTGGGCTGCAGCAGTGACCTCCAGGCACTGGGGCAGGCAGAAGCTGCTGCTCAACTCCCTACCCAGAAAGGAGGAACTGACCCCAGAGTCTGTCAGGAGCAATTTTTTCCTCCCATCTCTTTCCAGTTGGAAGAGTCTGATCAATTAAACTGAGGATCAGGAAACAGACTTGGAAGTAGACAAGCCAACTTACCATGTTTGAGTGCTGAGTTGCAGAGATAAGCATGACTCCTCGCGAGAGTTGATAAGGGAACTTCACATCTGCTTTTTCCGTACGAATGAATACCTGTAATATGCATCAGAAATAATTTGTCATTTTACCCATTGTGAGTTTACACAAATTGCCATATTTTTGATAGGCAATTTTTTCAGGTGAGTTTAAAATTACTTTAATATGAACAAACCACCTCAGATCAAGGCCATACCAGGAAAAGCTTCTTCCAAGAGACTGGTTGGCAGTTAGCCCCAGTTACAGAATCAAAAATAGAAATGGATTTAGAAAATGGAAATAGAAATGGATTGCAGCCTTGAGTTGCTGAAATTGACTACAAAACATGTACTGCATAAATTAGGAGCCTCTCATTGTGCCTCTAACATGACTTTTTGCTACTCTGATCCAGTTAAAAAGCATTACTTGCTGATTGCACAGTAAAAGTGAGATGCAAGTCTGGCATAATACGACTGCCTGGGTAATTAATTACTCCTTCTCTTGCCGGCTTCTCTGGCAGGAGTGATGAAAGATGATTCTGGTAAAGCTGGATGTTGTGGTTTGATCCCAGCCAGCAACAAGGACTGCGCAGCTGCTTGCTCATTCCTTCCCCCTTAGTAGGGTAGGGAGAAGAGGGAGAAAAGGAGGGGGGAAAAAAACCCTCGTGGGTTGAGATAAAGACAGTTTAATAGAACAGTAACAGAAGAGGATGATGATGATGATAACAATAATAATAATAATAATAATAATAATAATAATACAAAAACATGGTAAATGAATATACAAGATAAAGTAATACAACACAAGTCACTCTCACCACCTGGTGATCGGTTGCCTAGCCCATCCTGAGCAGTGATCATGGATTCTCACCCCCTGGCCAAGCCCCATTTATATACTGAGCATGATGTCTATGGTACAGAATGCTCCATTGGCCAGCTTGTCCTGTTTATGCTCTCTCTCAGCTTCTATGGGAAGCTGAAAAAGTCCTTGACTGATGGAAACATCACTTAGCAACAACTAAAACAATGTGTGTTTTCAACATTATTCTTGTACTACTAGCAGCTACTAGAAAGAAAATTAACTCTATCCTAGTTGAAACCAGGAGACAAGAAAAAGCTTGTATTTTAAGCACAGTAAATGTAAATCATGAGGACAATCAGTCAAGCTCCTCCTGAGACAGTACCCTGAGAAACTAACAAATTATACTAACTTCAACCTTTCTAAATTTTCCAAATTTTATTTACTAACAGTCCCAATTATCCTATAAATTCCCCTTTCCGAAAGTAAATATAAAAAAATGACACTACTATGTCTATAACCATTAAAAAAAAAGTTAAAAAAAAAAGTATGTATGTATGCCTGGATTCATCAGGAGTTCTGAGCTAATGTCTGAGCTGGTTTCCTTTCTTGGATTTCATGAAATGCAGAGCTTGGTCTCACAATTGCTTTAAGGTGATCTAATTCTAGGATCCTTCTGAAAGACTGAAGACTTTGCCTCTGCAATGCTCTACTCAAGCCTTTCCTTTGATTTTGTATGATCTATTACTATTTCACAGCTGATTTTTTTTTTTCATTTAAATTCCAGTCTCATTTATCCTTCCTCCTTTTGTTTAAGATGTTTTGATGTTTAGTTGTGTTATGGTTTGAGAAAACCCGTAATGATTTATTGCTGTTTGGACAATTATTCTATCACCTGATGACCCCTCCCCACCCATAAAGGGGAATCAGGGAAAGCAAGGAAACATGAGGTAGTAGATTGAGGTATTAAATCTACATAAGTAGATTTAATAGGATAAGACTAAATAATTAACAATAATACTAAAGAACTGGTATCAATCCCGATACTAATATAAAATACACATGAATTATTCTCAGACAATTCTATCAGCAGGAAGCTGCGCACTCCCAGCAGTGGACAGCAAATGTGGGACACTGTGAGTGCAATGGCTTCAGGAGGAAGGGAAGGGCTCAGGGGTCCGTCACTGGGGCAAGGAGTTCCCTGAACTGCCGCTATCAAGGGAGAGAGAGAGAACTACACAGCAAACTTTCTAATTTATATCAAATGTGATGTTCATGGTATGAAATAATCCTGTTGGACAGCCTGGGTAAAGTGCCCAGGCCTCGCTCCTCCTTATCCCTGCACCTGGCAAGGCTTGAAAACACGGACACTTTGAATACCACAAAGCCTAGCTGGCTATAAAGTAAATGTTTTCATAAATTCAGACACCAGAGTCTTCTAAAAGTGCAGTTTTCCTCAGCATTAGAAGATAAATTAGTCCTGTGTCGCTCAACCCAAGGCACGTTGTTATAGCAGAGAGAAACAATTTCACAATGAACTTTTATGTAGAATAAGTCATAGAATCATAGAATGGTTTGCATTGGAAGGGACCTTAAGATCATCTAGTTCCAAGCCCCCTGCCGTGGGCAGGGACACCTCCCACTAGACCAGGCTGCTCAAAGCCCCATCCAGCCTGGCCTTGAACACTTCCAGGGATGGGGCATCCAGAACTTCCCTGGGCAACCTGTTCCAGTGCCTCACCACCCTCACAGTAAAGAATTTCTTCCTAATATCTAATCTAAATCTCCCCTCTTTCAGTTTGAAACCGTTACCCCTTGTCCTATCACTCGACTCCCTGATGAAGAGTCTCTCCCCATCCTTCCTGTAGGCCCCCTTCAGGTACTGGAAGGCCGCTATAAGGTCTCCCTGGAGCCTTCTCTTCTCCAGGCTGAACAACCCCAACTCTCTCAGCCTGTCCTCACAGCATAGGTGCTCCAGCCCTCTCATCGTCTTCGTGGCCCTCCTCTGGACCTGTTCCAACAGGCCCATGTCCTTCTTGTACTGAGGACTCCAGAACCGCATGCAGTATGCCAGGTGGCGTCTCACCAGAGTGGAGTAGAGGGGTAGAATCACCTCCCTCGACCTGCTGGCCATATCATCTTGCATTCATATTTTTGCTAGATAAGCAAGAAATTATTAAACCTATGTGCTCCTATATAACGTGAGCAGCATTTTTGATTTAGTTATAATACATACATTTTTACAGTGTAAGCGTTTTACCATCAGTTGTTGCACAAACAACTTCTTAGCTTCCTGTCTGCATTTTGCTGATGTTGCAGACTTCAGGGTTGTTGGCATAAAGTATCTAACTAAAATGATTTCATGCTATATTCTCTGATATTGCTACTTTTAGACAAAAAGGGAAAAAAGAATCCAGTATTGTGGAAGAAGAATGTCTCATAGGCCTCTGCAGGCCTCCCTGGTTAACGCACATTTGCAGCTAACGGTCTTGACAGGCAGCAAGATTTAATTACAGAGAAGTGGCTTATTCATAAAAGGAGTGGATTATTTGTAAAAGGATGTACTGTATAGAGCCTCCTTATCTGAAGGATTTAAATTGCTGTTATCATCTGAGACAGTTTTGGTGAAGGAGTTTTATAACCTGCCACATTTGGGCAGAGTTCACATCAGCAGGGACGGTGACTCTGCCGCTCTGGGTTCTCTCCTATACCGGTAGTAACAAACTGCTTCTGTTCTGACCTGATCTTAAGGGTATTTATTTTGGTTATTTCTGCAACAGTATCAACACTTTTCTTCCAGCATATCCAAACAAACTAATGCCAGTATAGGACCATGGAGACAAAGCTCCTTTCAATATTATTAACGTGCACAACGTTAGATTTGTGTCTTTACTTCACTCCTTTTTTGTCATCAAGCTTTCAACATCTGCTCAGATTTCACCATATTTATTGTTGTGATTCTGTGTAATTTTGTCAACTTTCTGTGAAATTGGCAGTACTTCTAGTATTTCTGAATTTTCATTCAATGATGTTTTTGCTGTACATTATTTTCCTTTGTGAATTCCTTTTTTCATAGCAGGATTACTAGGATCAGAAGAACCTTTTTCAGCAAGTTCTCTATTTTTTACAAAATTTGTCTCTGGGCAGCCTTTTTGTACACCACCTTCCTAAAAGTACTCTGTATGCTATTCCCAAGAAACTACAGAAATATGGTACCCGAACCCATGACTTTTCAGGCAGTCCTGTGGGAGATCGGATGTACTATGTCAACTTTGAGTAACGTACGTGGGCTGATGTTTTCCAGTACTGCCCTAAGTGGAAGAGGGGCTGCTCTTCTGCACTTGGGTGGGCGGGGAGATGAGAAAGAAAGTGAAATGGTGGAGGGCTGTTTCTGGATCTCTGCAAGAGAGGCCCAACAACAAACGGCTTAATAATACAGCAGTTTTAATAAAAAATACAATAAAAAGAGGAATAGAGATAGTGAACAAATCTTACGTCCCTTCAGATGCAGGGTACCCTGCTTTTGTGTAGCATCAGAGGGACCCTGGATGGATTTCCCCCCCAACACACTGTGCAGATTCTGTTCTGTTCTCCCTCCCATGCTGCAGTGGATTTTCTTTTGTGTAACAAAAAGGGATATATATCTTCTCCTGACAGGCTGCAATATTATCACTGTCGTAACGTCACCAGTGCGCAGCACAGGCCAGCACGGGTCACTGACAGAGGTTCCCTTATGGCTTCTACTCATGTGAACACACAGTCCTTAAGAACAAGGCCCAAGAGACATGGTTTGCTCAAGGTCACAAACTCCTCAATGTCTTCTGCAAGGCTCCCAGTGCTGTTGTATAGGCAGATGGTAATGCCCTGCATGTGTCTGGGAGAGAGCATCACATATTGGTGATGGCAGGAGTGTTATAAACATCTGGTTCCTCCAAACAGTGAGAAAATTTTCACCAGAATCTTTCCTTTTTGCTCAGTCATTGCCTAGTGTGGGAACAGGGCTGTAATGACAACCTTTGTTGCTCAAGGCCTCCTTGTCATGTGGACGTACAGCCCTAGGAAGGTGGGAAGGGAATGAGCTTAACGAATAATAGCAAGCAAGCAGGAAAAAGCATTGCAGCCATTTCCTGTGCTACCTCCTCCCTGCAGTGTGAGTCACTAGGGCCACCATTTTCATCTTCTCTTTCTGTTACTATTGCATAGGTAGAAAACCTTTCTCCCTTGCAGTTTGAAAATCAACAAGGCCTTTTCAGTTTTTTATAAAGAGTAAAGAGGCGAAGGCTGATACAGCCTATTCCTGGACAAAAGAAAGCCTACACAGATGAACACGGCACCTGCTCTATTTTCTTACAGACTTTTTACTAACAACAGTAGCTGTAAAAAATGTAGCACCAGCACAGAGCAGAAATTCTTTTCCAGCTGTGTGATGCAGTGCCTGAGTTTTCTAACCGCAGCTATGAGCTACCAAACTGCTTTTTTTGGCGTCCACGTTTGTGACTAAAATAAAACTACACTTTTTGAAGAAACATGCTGACTAAATTTTAATACAGGTAGTTACATTATACTTATGTAAAATCCTCCCTCCAAGCTGAACTAAGTACAATTTATTACAAAAGAAAAACATGTCCAGTATCAAGGATGAAGTAATTTTTACCATGGATCACAGCAACCCATCATGACTGAGGAAAAGGATTAACAACTGTTTGACAGAACGAGATCTAAGTTATTAATGAGACTTCTGTGAAATTTCTAACCCGGTACTTTTTACACAAGTATTTATCTGACTTACTGTTTCTCAAGATCTGTTCTGTTACTGAGATAAGATTGTAAACCCTCTGCCCCAAACCTGTGCCCAAACGCACAGATATTGAAAAAGAGATCGAGTGCCATCTTGTGGATGCGGCAAGAACATGAAAATTTATTCCGGAAAGATGTATTCATTAAAAAAAATGGAAGTACGCAAAAATACACCTGCTTATATACAAATTATAACCAAAGGCGTAATTTATTATTAACAGGAAGAAACATATTATGAACAATATAAATGTACCTGCCTCACGATTATTTTTTTTTTGCTCTACATCTGAAATAAACTAAAAATTCCAGGGATGAGTGGTCACATTGTCTATTGTTATGGCCTGTCATTAGTTAGGCAACTAAGTAACAACTTCTGTATTTGGTCTTAATATTCAAGATACTTCCATTACTAAATACTATTAAACAAAACTTTTTGTAACATCGCTCTCCCCATGCAGTCAGACAGCAGTAGCAGTGTAAGACTTTTTTATTATTCCACTCTTCCTTCTTTTACATATATTACCGCCATTATTTTTGTTCAGCTGAAGTTATGTAAACAATGATTGTTAAGTCAGTCAAAGTTACTCAAACTGAAGCCACTAATTAAAATATTAGCATTAAACAAATTGTGGGGAAGTAGGATGAGAGAAAAAAAGAATTAGAAAGAGGGTAAATTTGAGGTGGAATAATTTTTGATAGGCCTTATCCTATAAAATAACTAGTGCCCACAGATCCATGAATTGGTAGCATTCAGCATTTTGTGGTGGGACATTATCAGTTTCTCAAGACAGCTCCCCATCATTAGAATGAACTGGTTAACACTGCCTTCGACTGCAATTTAGATAGGAGCACATCATAGGTCCTAAGGCTGCTTTTCCTTAGAAAAAATTCGCCAACAGAATTAGAGGTAACTCCAGCAGCACTTTTGTAACTGGTTATATCAAACTGGTAAAGCTAGCAACTCCTGCATTATAGGAGTAATTGGAAAAGATCGGGAATTCACTGCAAGGACTTTGGTGATCTTTCAAGATATCGTTGTGTGCTTTTGTATCAATACGTGTAAGCACACAATGGCAGTCCTGAGTAAGACTCCCAAGACTTACTTGGTGTATGTACCACTGACATAAACACACCAGCCTGGGCTGCCTGCTCTGTAGTAGAGACTGAGTATGCCCTTGTTACCTGCTATCGCGAATGGCACATACGCGAATCCCATGTATTTGAGTGGGACCAGGTCCATAGAAAAGGTGTTAATCAGATGGGTATATTTCAGCAGTGCAACAATACACCCACGACATGAAAAGTGAGCGGAATCAGGACATTAAAGAAGGGTTGAGGGGGCCTTTACTTTCCAACACAGAGTGAACAGAGGACGAGTGCTTCTGTCTGGATGTCTTCTCCTGACGGCAATCCCCAGGCTGGCAAATCATGGCAGAGCACACATTTATTTTTCTTCAACAAGTAACTCCAGTTTGTCATAATTACATAAAAGAAATAATAAAAAAAAAAGTATCTGTTTTCACCGATTTCCTCATGTCTGCCGTACTCTGAAGCATCTCAGCTTTTTTGAAAAAAAATGACAGAGCTGCCGGGGAAGCCACGTTGGCGGGTTCTAGGTGTGTCTGCTGGGGAAGGAGGGCTGACAGGGCACGGCCTGGCCGCCGCCTTGCTGCTGTTCTCCGTCTTGTGGCACGAAGGCCGCTGGACCGGCCAGACTCGGGCTCTCCCCGGCGGCGGCGGCCCTCGGGAGCGGGCACGGCGCCACAGGCTGTCCCCGCGGCCCGCTCCTTCCCTGCGGGTCGCCCTGACCCCCGCCTGGATGGGCGGGCTGGGAGAGAGTCCATTTCTGAGGGGAGGCCGGCGGCGGCCGGGGAGCTCTGTGAATGGAAGGCTGGGGCGCTCCTCCTCCATCTCCTCCTCCGCCCCCTCCTCCAGCACGGCGGGAGGTGAGGGCTGCGCCCGGCTGGCCGCGGGTCTGCGGGGTACTGGCCGCCATGAGGCACCTGCCGTACTTCTGCCGCGGGGAGGTGGTGAAGGGCTTCGGCAGGGGCTCCAAGGAGCTGGGCATCCCCACCGGTGAGCGGGGTTCCGCTTCCCCCCGGCGGGGCGAGGGTGACGCCTGCCCTGAAGGCCACCGGCGAGGGGCTCCCCACGGCCCGGCCCGCAGACCCTGTCCCGGGCCGGCGGGGTGGCTGCAGTGCCCCCGCCGGTGGGAGCCCGGTCCCGGCGGCTTTCAGCGGCCCGCGGCGGCCAGGCTGGCTGAGCGGAGCCGCGCCGTGCCCCGGCGGGGGCAGGGCCGCCCGGTTCTCGGGCCGGTGGAGGGGCGGGAGCCGGGCTGGCCGTCACCGGGCTGGGTTGAGCCCGGGGGGCGGCCGGCTGCCCCGCAGAACCGCGCCATGGGCACGGCTGGCCCTTCCTGGGAACAGGCAGGATGTCCCGTGTTAGCGTTTGTGGTGGGGTTTTTTTGGGTGTACTTCTAGTTTTTCTTATTGCTTACAGCCGCATTCAATCGTTTGTGTCATTTTTACGACGCTCTGTTAAACGAGTTCTCTCTCTTTACTTATTTTTTTTTTGGTATTAGCTCGTCTGATGATGATCGTGGCAATTTTCAGGGTGCTGAAAAGTGATGACACGCCGTGCGTGGCGTTGTGAAAAATGTCCGTTCTTACAAACTTGTCTGACCTCAGACGAGGACAAGGCAGGGAAGGGGACACAGGGGGCAGTTGTAAGGAAGGAACTGTAAAGCGAATAATGCAGAGATGAAAAAAAAAAAAAACGAACAGAGCATGTACAGTTGTCCTGTAGAGAAGTGTATTTTCCCGTTACCATTCCCTGGTTGACTAATCTGAATACAGACAGAGCTGTAATTCGAATGGGTTTCAGTCTCTTCTAAAAATAGGCTGAAGTCAGCGGGCATTTTGCACAAACCCGAACAGGCAAGAAAACCTCCTAAAACAAATCTTGATGTACTGAACATGTGATCACATCTGTTAATATAAACTTAAGTTTGGTTGTAGTTTTTTTTTTCCTCTTGATTATATGTGGCTTATTAGTATCAGGGAATGTGCAAGGGAAGTTTTTTTCCTCTAACAAACTAGGGTAGAAATCCACTAACTGTAAATTCTTTAAAATTGGCTTGAAACCTTGCCTGAAGAGCTCTACCCATGAGCGAAGTTAAAGTAGGACAATTGTTTGGCTAAAGGCTTAGATTTCTTCTCTCAGTCAGAAAGGAACCTGTTTTATTTCGGATTTGTAGTTTTCTAAGAAAATCCTAGAAATCCCCAAATATGAATAACCTAAAAGGCAACATGGAAAAAACTGGCAGGTGACTAAAATCATGACTTCATTTATTTTTACATATTTTACTTGCTTGCAAAAAAATTACTGATACTTAAGTAATTCTAAGATACCATTTAACAGTGCGAAAGAAACTTGATTTTTCTGTTCTTTGACCACACTAAAGCAGTGGTAGTCCTAATAATGAAATGCATTTAGACTGTGTATTTTAGTTTATTAATTTTAACTATAGAACAGAATGTATGTAAACTATGAAGTATTATGTGTAGGAGATGTGGTAACTCTGGTACTACCACAGAGACTGCATTTTATGAGGCTGTTTTCTGGTGTATGCTTTGCAAGTGGCACATTGTGTCACTGTCATCATCAGTGTTCTGTTTGTAAATAGCATGTAGACAGAACTTGGCTTTTACGTGTTTGAAAATTCTGTGATGCGCTTTACTTACACAAGTGAACACTTTCTAAAATTTTTGCAGCTAACTTTTCTGAGCAAGTAGTTGAAAGCTTTCCATCTGATATCTCTACTGGTATATACTATGGATGGGCCTGTGTTGGAAATGGAGATGTGCATAAAATGGTTTTGAGCATAGGATGGAATCCTTTCTATAAGAATATTAAGAAATCAGTGGTAAGAATTTGCTTTGTGTGGTACTTTATTTATAATCAATGAGCCAGACATTGGCTTTGAATAAGAAAAGCAAAATTTGATCCATAAATGAGATTAGAAATTCTGTTTGTTCTTAGAAATGTATTTGGTATCCATCTTGAATGCATGTGTTCTGGGGAGGAAAAAAAAAAACAAATCCCAGAAACCCCCTCAGTAGCATAGAGCATGCAGCTGTAGGTAAAAAAAAATATTATTTTCATTTGCCTCTTCCGCCATTGCTTAAATACTTCTGAAATCAAAATTCATATTTCCAAAGTGTTTGTTGCTTATTGTGCTTATAGCTAGATAAACATAACTGCTGAACTGAATACATCTGTTAAGCCTATGAGACCCCTAGGATGAGCTGGAACGTACTAATCTATCGTCCTTTGCAATCCATCCACAGTTAAAGCGTGAGATTCTGGGGCATCTTAATTTGTAATGATTTTTCAGTAATTCTTCCTTTCAATGGTAGAATCCATACATGTGGTGCTGTGGCTTAATATATAGAATCAAGATCCAAAAATAAATAATAACAAGACAGAATTAAAATCCTTAACTGTGGCATCTATGTTTTTCTTGCTATCAGGTGCTGGTGCTTATTCTTGAAACTTGCAGAACTTGGTTTTAATTGCTAGTACTTGCAAGCAGTTAATTATTTAGACATGAATCCCTTCTTCAAAGATACCTGCCTTCATTCTTTTTAGAGTTTTATCATTCAATTCCTGTGAGTTACTTGTACAAGCTCTCTTTTAAACAATTGTTTCGATCAAATTCATTACAGTTATTCGGACACAGCAACTTAATGGTCAAAGAAATCTAGGCATTATTTGTGACTTGCCGCCTTGAAAATCTTACCTCTGAAATAAATACCTATCATGGTGTTCTTAAATGCCGTGCAAAGTACAGTTCTCCCTGCTAATGTAATAAAAGGCTCTAGCTTCTTAATCTTGCGCTATGCATGTTAGACTGAGTGTCTCAGTTTTCCCAATACGCGTGGGAGAGAATTCAAATTAGAGGTATTATCTGAACATCCTTGCAACACGGGAAATAAACTCAAAATGCCTCATGATAATTGTCAATGTATTTTCTCTTCTTTTTAGGAAACACATATTATCCACACTTTCAAAGATGACTTTTATGGAGAGATTCTTAGCATAGTCATTATTGGATATATTCGATCAGAAAAGAACTTCAGTTCTTCAGGTCAGTATTGCAGGTCTCTTAAACTAATGTTTCATTTGTCATGTTCTCATATACTGAAAATACTGTGTCATTGTTCCTTGTCTTCATAATCAGCTGTTTTATGTAGGGTAGCTGTTTCTCATAAACAGCTGTTTCATGTAGTTGTTTCTCAAGGGTAGGGAGGCCCTACAGAGAGATCACATGGACTAGAGAGCTTGGGCAACCAACCATATGAAATTTAACAAGAGCAAATGCAGGATTCTCCACCTGGGATGGGGTAATCCTGGTTATACATACAAATTGGGGGATGAGGGGCTGGAGAGCAGCCCCGCAGAAAGAGATCTGGGGGTTTGGGTTGGTGGCAAGTTGATTATGAGTCAACAGTGTGCCGTGGCAGCCAAAAGGGCCACCTGTGTCCTAGGGCGCATCAAGCACAGCATGGCTAGCTGGTCGAGGGAGGTGATTGTCCCACTCTACACTGCACTGGTGCATCCCTCACCTCAAGTACTCTCTAGTTTTGGGCACCTCGATATAAGAAGGACGTCAAACTATCAGTGTGTGTCCAGAGGACGGCAACCAAGATGGTGAAGGGCCTTGAGGGCAAAACTTATGAGGAGCATCTGAGGTCTTTGTTCAGCTTAGAGAAGAGAAGGCTGAGGGGTGACCTTATTGCAGTCTACATTTTCCTCAAGGCAGGGTGTCAGAACAGGATGTGCTGATCTCCTCTTTATGACGACCAGCAACAGGACATGAGCAAATGGAATTAAGCCGCATCAGGGGAAGTTCAGATTGGACATTAGGAAAACGTTCCTCACTGAGAGGTTGGTCGGTCACTGGAGCAGGCTCTCCAGGGAAGTGGTGACAGCACCAAGCCTGTCAGACAGAATTCAAGGAGTGTCTGGGCGGTGCTTAGTCATATGGTTTAGTTTTAGGTAGTTCTGGCGAGGAGCAGGGAGATGGACTCGATTGTCCTTATGGCTGTCTTCCAGCTTCAGATATCCTGTGATTCTGTCTTACCTTTACCTTTGACTTTTCAGTAAAATGGTTTTTTTTAAGCTGAATCTACTAATACATGTATTGGCCATATTAAAAAAAGCAAAACTCCACAACTTCCAGATTATCAGTACTTACTTATTTCAGTCTAAAAATTATATTGTCAGGGTATTGAGGAGTACTTGAAAATCATGAGCTTGTTGTAAAAACATTGGTCTGGTCTTTTAAAATGGATATGTGTTAAAACTGAAACAGTTAATGAAATTCTGTTGACTTTTTTGAGAAAATGTCTTGGAAAAAGTAGTGTTTATAGCAGTGAAAAGTGCAATGCATGCCAAAAGCGTGTCACTTTAGAAATGACAATGTTGCCTTTCCAACTTCATAATAGTAAATATATTCTGCCTTTGTGATTGTTTTCTGGTGTTCTCTAGTGCACCATTTTTACTTGTTGTGTGTTCAGAATTCAGACCAGCTTTTAAATACTGCTTTTCTTCTCTTTTTCAGATGCACTCATTTCGGCAATTCAAGAAGATATTGAAGAGGCAAAAAGACAGCTAGATTTACCAGAACATCTTAAACTCAAAGAAGACAACTTCTTTCATCTGCCAGAAGGCAAACCCGTAAACCACTAAGCAAAACCATGTGTGGTTTTTTTCATGTTATGGAGCTCTTTTCTTTGCAATACTGTGTATTGTGCATCACTTCATATATATTGTATGCATGTGTCTGGCTGGGATGGAGTTAATTTTCTTCAGAGCAGCTCATGTGGTGCTGTGTTTTAGATTTGTGATGAAAACAATGAACATAACACACTAATGTTTTAGCTATTCCTGTACAGTTCTTGCACAGCATCAAGCCCTTCTCTGTTTCTCGCTCCGCTCCCCCAGTGAATAGGCTGGGGCTGTGCAAGAGGTTGTGAGGGGACACAACCAGACAGATGACCTAAACTAACCATGCCATATAATGGTCGTGCCGAGCAATAAAATGGAGAGGAGGGGATTTAGGGAGGTTGGCCATCTTTTGTTTGGCAACTGACTGGGCATTTGTCTGCCCATGGGAGGTGGTGGGTGATTGCCTTTGCATCACTTGTTTTGTTTTCTTTTTTATTCTTACACTTCTTCTTTGCTTGGTAATCTGTTTTTATCTTGACCTACAAATTTGAAAAAATTCCATTCTTTTTTCCTGTCGCACTGAAGGGCTATGGGGGAAGTGAGCTAGGGGCTGCATGGTACTTAGCTGTTTACCAGGGTTGTCCCGCAACAACACGTTTAGGTAATTGTGGTTGGAACTGAACACTAAAACCACACAAGATGTTTTATGTTTGTGCTACTTGATCATTTAACCAGTCATGCAAAAGGAGTAGAAGGCTAATTTAGGTCTTTACAGAAAAGTTGTGAATCTGAATGTTACCAATCATTTAGAGATCTTAGCACATGTGGAACAAGGCCAAAGTTAGTTGTGACCTCTTCTGCCCTTAAGGCATGGACAGTTAAATACTTCAATGAATGCTGTCAGTTTTTCAGGCAGAGAATTCCAGACTCTTCACAATTTTATGTCATTCTTATATCTGTATTGTAGAGAGCAGCTTAGCAAATTTTTATATTGATCGAGTCAAAAATCTACCTATGGTGCAGGAAGCCAATGATTAGATAACAGTAATAAGTATAAATCACTATAGTTCCTATTTTTGATATGCTGTACTGCTGTTGTGGTTGTAGCTGTCATTTTAACTGAAATTATTTATTGCAATTTTTATTGAAATAGAGGAAATGACTGTTACTCGTTGAATTACTGGGATGTGAGATAGATAGATACTTCTGTCCACCTGACTGTGCATATGGCAACGCATAAGCTGTGTAGTTGCCTTCTGAGGAAGTGTTCACTGAAGTTGAGGGAGTGACTGACGGAGGAAGCTGGTACACTGCAGAAGTTCAAGCTGAAAGGGTGCAGAACTAGTCTAACAGTATTTCTGCTCTGTGAGCCCTAAGGCAGAGGAGGTAACTAAAGGCAGCTGTATTTTGGTTGCTGCTGCAGCTGCCTTAGATGAGGAAAACTTCTGGCTTGTTCGCCATACTGACAGCGAAATGAATGACTTCACGGTTGAAGTTAGAATGTAAGGCACAGGAAAAACCTTTCAAGCCTCTGCACTAAGTGCAGGTATGATCCAAACTTATGGCTGCAGATTAGTGAAAGTCTTCGGGGATTCTTGGAATAATATATCAACATTTTAGTAGATATTGAGTATTTATTACAGGTTATTTCAGTTTCCCACTCCTGTGGGAAATGTTTGCACAGATAAAAGGAAGGTGTATTGTCAAAATTGATAGTAATTTGTAAAATATTTGTTAAAATTTTATAGTCCGTATGGGCATATAGTGTGTGTGCTTCCAAATCTACTCCCCCCACCCCAGTAAAATGTTAGTAATTTCCTCCTTGTCCCGTCCCATTCTGATCCTACCTTTCACTCTGGCGTTTTGGAGAGCTGTGTCAAGGTAGCCTTACAGGAATTCTCTGTGGCAGGTGCTGTCAGCCTGCCGGGGTTCTGGTTCATAATATTTTAACTTGCAGCCAGTCTCATGGGGTACTTGGGAAAAGGCGTTGAGCAAGTCAAGGAGTCCTTGTAGCTGTGCAGGGCTTCAGCCAAAACTTGATTATTCAGATGAAATACTCATCAGGCTGGTGATGGCAAAGATAGAAGGGATATACACCTCTCAAGGGAGGAAAGAATGATTTCTATAAAAGTACATATTAGAATAAGAATTTTCACCTGTGTTGCTAATGTTGTTTATAAATGTAATTCTCCAAAGACACTGCCAGTTTTGTCCTAAATGTTGCCTGGACATTTTCGGCACATTTTGGCCTTCCTAGTGGGAAAATACTAAAAGGAAATGAACTTATCTGCTGTCAGAAATTCTTTTTTAAAAAAAAAATAAAACTCCAGAACAGTTTAATGGACTTTTACTGTACGCATGTTGGAAATCTGTGGAAGAATTTTCTTGAAAGTGAGTAGTTTTTTTCTCCACTTTAAAATTGAGGGATGATGGGAGAATTCTTTTCAATCTTTTTTCCCCCAATATGGAGAGGCATTCTTGAGTGTATAACAATGTTAAGGTCTTGTTTTATATTTTACTTTGCTGGAAGAACAAACAATAGCCTTGTTAGTCAATGTAACATATTGTCAAGAACATATTTAAAGAATAAATCTTTATTGTGGTATTACAGCTAAGCTCATAGCTCCCTTTTAAAATAATTTCTTGCCAGTGATTTCATATGTCTGTTGTGGAAATCATAGTGCCTTAAACTAGTTGCCTTAGTAACACTATTCTGTAGCTGCTAATAAATGCTGCTATCCAAAATTCATTTCATCATTGGTTTTAAAACCACTGTGCTTGACGATAGAGAACAGTAGCAAAAGGAAAACATGAAAAACGTAGCTTGCTCACAACTCTCACCTGGAGTGTGAAGTATGTATACACTAAAGTAATAAACTGCTCTTTGCATGTTTGCCTTTGAATTAGAGAAACTGTAATTGCATTAATTTGGCTGAGTGTACCTATCTCTGTGCATTATTTAATATCAAATACTGTATATTGATTTTTAAGTTCAATACATGATTCCTAGCACAGTATAAACTTTATGAAGAGTTATGTTTTTGTATTATGTGCAAATAAATATTTCAATTTATGTTGTGACACTGTACCATTAATAAAAGAATGTAATTGAGAAAGTAACGATGCTGCTTATCATGGGTTTTCTGATTGATTGTATTATGTATGATGCAAATAATCTAAAAGAGGTGCTGCAGAGTTCTTTCCTTACAGTGTTTAAATTTCTTTCAGTTTTGGGGAGTGGTGGGGAGGAGAATTGTTGTTCTTGCTTACAAACTTGGTGCTACATTATTTATATTCTAGGTGTTCGCAGTTCTTTACTTGTAAGGCAGTATGTGACTACCAAGTGAGGCATAAATATCACTGGAATTGTTGGAATTCAAGCTATATAGGTATTTCCACAGTTTCAAATACTTCTTAAATAAAGCCTGTGGTGCAGGCTTAATTGACTGTTTCCTTCTGAAGTCTGTTACTGTTCTGAAATGGAGTTTGTTGACAATGTGAGAATAATAGTATAAGATTAATTTTTTTTTCAAATGCATGTAGGTGATACTGGGCTTTATTGGATAGCTGTGGCACTAAACTATCTGATGTTCTAATAACCTAAAGAACTTGTGCTTAGCAGATGTTAAAATGCAGCATGATTTCACGTTCAGAAAATCTAAAGGCACAATGTGCACAGACAAATAGTCTGCAGTAGTCTGCAAATAGCCTGCAATACAAATTTCTTGTGTGGCTAGCTGTATTTTGAATTTGGATCCTTCCTAGAAACCAATATGGAACCTATATTTAGTTGGTATCCTTTTTACTTTAGGACAGATTCCTATGTAGACAACACAACATTCTCGAAATCCACTTGAAAATGACATCTAGCTTGCTAAAAATTGAAAATAAATTAAAAAGTCCTGTTGTTTGGTTTGTTGTTTTTTTTTTTCAAATATATACCTATAAAATCAGAATAGTTATATTAAAATTGTTACTGATGTGAATACATTTTCTTTTATTTTCAATAACTGTTACGTATTGTGGACATGGACACTGTCAAACCTCATTTTACAAATGAATACAGGGAATTAAAATGCAGAAAAGTGTCATTAGTAGCGTTTCTACTAAAAGGAGATGTAAGTTCTTACTCCTTTGACTAGTTGCAGATGCGTATCTGATAATTGCGGCTAAGTAATCACAAAGCTGCAGTAGGTGAACTTTGAAAGTTCTGTTCAAAAGACTTTGTACTATTTTGATATATTTGATACCTTCATGTTTTGGTAACTTTGTTATCCTTAGAAAGCCGTTTCTAAACTGCTGTGTAGAGTTAACGGTTGGTGTCCTTTTTAACTTTTACTCTGCCTTAGACTTCTAGCAGTTCTTGGGCGTAGTTTATTCAGTTTGTAATCTGTGAGAATCACAGCTTTGTTACACAATAGAAAGGGTTATTGCCAGTATTGCTGTTCAGTAAGTTTTGTGTCTGGACAGGTTTCTGACAATGACTTGATTCCTAGGCTGCATTCCTTTGCCATACCTAGCACAGTTAGGTGTCTCAGTGTTATGCAAAGCTTTGTAAGGGTGATTGCCTGAAAACTTAAGAGTGACAGGAAAAAGTGTTCAGAGGTTGTTTAAATTACCTGAAATTACAGTGTGTCTGAAAACCAGTCCCACTCTGGGGGGTTTTCTGCTTAATTTAGGGTTTAGGGGAGTGACATCCTCACAATTGTATAACCTGAAAATAGATTTGTCTGTACCCTTTCTTTTAAAATTAAAAACTGCTTGGTTCTTTTACAGGTCAGGTGGGTTGAGTTGCATCCTGTTCTTCTGTTCTAGTTTGATTGTTTAAACATTCACCTGGGTCAGGGCAAAGGTCTATCTGCTACGGCTGAAAATGAATCAAACCTGTATCTTGAAACACATTAATCTGACTCAGGCCTCTTGGGGAGAAGTTTCTCTCATACTTTCATGCTGTTTATATGTAGACCTTTACATAACCTCTGTGTGGCATCCCTAAAGTTGCATCAGGGAAAAATGTAATATAATGTGGTGGTGTGGGTATGTCATAAGCCTTGCTTTTTGTATTAGATGCAGTGGACTTTCCAGTGTACTTTGGTATTTGTCACGGATCATGCTGTTTATAACTGCACAGTGTCCACGCTGTCCACACTGGAGGCATGGTTTTAAAAGTTAAATCCTCACGCACTTATGTTCTTCAGGTTTCTGTTTAACACTTAAGCACTGTAATTTCTGAGGATTCAGATGTTCTAATTTTCATTCTGAAACTGAAATGATATTAAAAAAAAATACCCAATTTCCTTCAAATTTGTTTTGTAATGCATATGGGCTATATAGGGCTATAATGTTTCCCCCTAATTTTCTTGTATTTTACTGAAGGAAGAAGAAAGACGTAAGAAAAACTATAAACTGAAGGCTCTACTTGCTAGTGTGATGGTTAGAGAACTTGCATTATCTGTTGCTCCAGGACAGTTATTTGGATAGATTTGTGGACTAAACTTTATAAACATTGCTGACATGACAGTTAATATATTATTAATTGCATAACCTAAGGTACTGAGTTTATATGATGATCTTCTATAATGACTGAGAATTTTATTTTGCTTCTTTTTTGTGGCTCAGAGTAACAAAGTGCTTAGTATCTTTTTTTTAGTTTGTTCTGAGGTTATGATTAGCTTGCTTTTCCATAATGCTAAGACTTGTCAGTGAAAGAAGGTAGAATTTTTTTTATATATATATTTTTAAATTTATATTTGTTTGGTTTTTTTAACTAATAATGAGATACTTCAGTGACAATATTAAGCTTTTGCATGAGCAAAAGAAAATAACTGGGAAATGAAGACAATGGTAGGTGACAAGAAGGAGGAGAAAATACAGAAAAAGAGTTGGATGAGGATTTTAGATAGAACGTGCAGTGAGCAAGGATGGAGGAACACAAGAAAAAAAATGGAGCAAGAACTATTTAGTGTAATGTTTATTAGTTAAGTCTAGCACCTGAACTCTTCCTCAAAAAGAGAATGTGCTTGTCTAGATGCTAAATAGACAATACAAGTGAGGAAGAATAAAAGAGTACTTATTTCCCTTTTTACTATTCAATTTAATGGGTGATACGAAACTGCAAAGTCATGCAAAGAGATAACTAGTGTATCTGTTTTATTTGTTAAGGTCTGAGACCTTTACTCCAGAGTAAACCTAAATCTGAAAAGGGATGATGGGGGGGGAAAAAGTCGTAATTACTGACTGCTTTGAAACGTATCTTTTCCAACAGAAAATATGTCTTTTATCATGTTAACAACTAATAAAATCACAAAAGAGATGTTGCAGTCAGCCAACGTGTTGGGCAGCTTCCTCAACATTCTGAGCAGTAGAAAACAAGCAACGAAGTAGGAACATATGGTTCCTGGGCTCCATAGGGAAGAGTGTGGCCAGTAGGTCGAGGGAGGTCATTCTCCCACTCTACTCTGCACTGGTGAGGCCACAACTGGAGTACTGTGTCCAGTTTTGGGCTCCCCAGTTCAAGAGGGACAGGGAACTACTGGAGAGAGTCCAGCGTAGGGCAACCAAGATGATTATGGGACTGGAGCACCTCCCTTATGAGGAAAGGCTGAAAGAGCTGGGACTCTTTAGCCTGGAGAAGAGAAGGTTGAGGGGGGACCTGATTAATGTTTACAAATATCTAAAGGGTGGGTTTAAGGAGGACGGAGCCAGGCTCTTTTCAACGGTTCCCAGTGACAGGACAAGGGGCAATGGGCACAAGCTAGAACATAGGAAGTTCCGTTCAAATACACGGAAAAACTTCTTTACAGTGAGGGTGACAGAGCACTGGAACAGGCTGCCCAGGGAGGTTGTGGAGTCCCCTTCTCTGGAGATTTTCAAGACCCGCCTGGATGCAGCCCTGAGGGATGTGCTTTAGGCAATCCTGCTCTAGCAGGGGAGTTGGACTAGATGATCTCTAGAGGTCCCTTCCAACTCTGAAGATTCCGTGATTCCGTACCTACCTTGAAAGGAGAACAGAAGTTACATGTGTGTATGTCTCCTATTAATTTTGCATTTGAACACCTATAAATGTATCTAGTTCATTGCAAGTCTGTCTGTGTGTAGTAGGAATCTTTAGTCATATATTGTTTGATATGATAGCTTATTATTGTTGTTTATATGTACTAATTAGGAGAAGAAAAAAAAAGAGTGGAAAAACTTCTTAAAGTCTTTCTGTTCAAAAGTGCTTTTGAACCCTTAGTTAGAATATCTGTCTGTTCCTCATCGGGATGCATGTCTGGTTACTCTAAATTAAAGTTCAGTCTTGAAACCACACGTACATGAAAGAGGTTGAGGGGAGATGAAAAATCAATAGTTAGTTCTCGTCTACTCTGAAAGATATTCTTCTGCCCCCTACCTGCCCCTACCCCAACAGGGACTCAAGTGAACATAGGTGACCTAGGTAAAATAGTGACTTACTAAGGATAACCAGAATTTTTCTATAGGTAACGTTTGAAGTGGGACATTTGATTGATAAGAAAACATTTTTTTCCATTCAAAAATACATATTTCCCTTGAAACACATGGTATTTTTCAAGAGAAAACCAAGTGCCTCAAAATATCCATGTGAAAGTCTTGGCTTCTGTGGTAACTTGTGATAAGTTTATCATATTTTCATTCCTGTCTTTGGTTTGAAATTTCAGCCTGAGTTGTCAGCGAGAAAAAAATCCTGCAGTTATACAAGACACAGAGGCAAATAGGAGGTATACTGTGAAAATGTAGTCTGATCAGGGAATAGCCTGTAGAGGAAGGAATGTTGAGCCGCAAAACACTTGAAATGTAACTCCTACAATCTACTTTCCTCCATCTCCCTTCTAGCAAAGCTTCACGGTAGAGTTCCAGAAGAGAAAATTTTTCTCTATTTACATACACTTTGTGAAAAGAGGGGGTAAAGAGCACTGGTAACCTACACTGTCCTTTGAAATCAAATTACTATGTAAACTGCTTCTCTCTTATCAAAGGGTGCCTTGGCTCTGCCTGTGCAGCTTTAGCACCACGAGGAAGTCCCCTTCTGCTTTTGACGTCCAGCAGGAATGCGTCAGACTGCAGAACAGGAATAATCAGAAGTGCAAGAACATGCAGCCAGTAACTCATAATGTGGTGGAAACCGTGTGCCCAAACATACAAAAAAATTCCACTAAGGCACTGAGCCAGAAAAATTAGGTATTTTCAGGCAATTCCTTTGTAGACACTAAATCTAATCAATTGATTTGTAGTTCCATAGCGGATTCTTACTGTAAATCTAAAGGAACTCTGAGAGTGAAGGGTACTTGACAAATAACAGCACTTTCAAGACAGTTTTGTGCAAAGAATTTATTCTTTCACAACAAAGGGCTCTGAAGAGCGTCCTTTTCTTTAGTATGATAAATTATATTTCTGTAGTAATAATAATAAAAAAATCACATTGCTGTGTTCCTTTAAGTTATGTTACCAAGTAAGTGCTAATTATTTCCTTTGCCATTGTCTGAACATCCCGAGCCATTCACAACAGAAATGGAAAAGCTGCTTGAGTAAATGTTCTGTGTTTAAATCACTGAGAAGGTAGTTAAAAAGACAAAAGGTGTTCTTTTTTCGTGGGCATGCTTATAGACCATATTTCCCTTTGCAGTAAACCCAGAAGTTTGTGTGTACAACGAAAGATTATTTTACAAACACCACAGTTCAGATTAATCACAGCTTGATATATGAAATATTTTACTTATGTTTCATACAAACTGTGAATACAATATAGTTACCTGGAGTAGTCACAACCAGAAATTGTAAAACATCACGTCATAGATGCACAATTTCACTGGGAAGTGTGCTATAACATTTTAAGGGGGAATGTGTCGTCTTTGAGAACACGGATGCACCAGATGATAGCAATGAAGGAAACCCAGGTAAAGTCAGCAAACTTGCCTATTCTATTATGATTTGCTGAGTAACTATAATCACAAAGTAGTAAACTGCTGGCACCCTATGCCAGTGGCATTCGTCGGGTAGATAAATACACCCATCTTGCTTGTATCTGCACATTTCTCGTAGTGGTTGGCAAGGTTGTCCATAAGTGTGTGCGCATGGTTTGAAGCAGAGTTTGTATTAGTTATAATGCACACAACTACATACTGGGAAAGGATTTACTCTCCACACAAATGCACAGAAACATAATCTCTTAGCCAGCTTACATCTGGAGTGCTACTTAAAAGCCTAGCAAGGATTTATGTAAAGCTTTAGGAAAAAGTGTTTTTAGAAACCATTCTGCTCTCACAGTAACTGTTAGCTAAAATCTAGAGCTCCGCATGCTAAGAAGTAACTGAACATACTTAACTAAATTGTTGTAATTTTACAGGAAAAGCAACAAAGCAGGAAATTAATAAATTAGTAAAGAGTTATCTAAATGAATAACTTTCATCATCGTATTCAAGCTCATCTTCCTCATCATCCTCCAAAAGTCCGTATCTAAATTTGCGGTAGATTGTGCCATCCTGGCCCATATATACAATGTCATCTTCTTCGTCATCATCTTCAATATCTCGATCTCTATACTCAATTACTTGATCTTCCTGGTAACTGGGACTCTCATGGTAGTTGCTCAGGTAGGAAGGAAATGTTTTGGAGTGATTTGTCAGCTTCTCATACCCACCTCTATTGACAGCCTGGGTTTTGGCTCGTGATTTTCTCCAGATGAATACAATGGCTCCAATGACAAGGAGAAGCAAAATGCAGATAATAATGAAGAAAGTAGTTTTGCTTTTGCTCTCAGGTGGTAGAGTGGTCCGTAATACACAGTCATCTACAACAGCAGTTAAAAAAAAATTAAATGAGCTTGTGTGCCTGTGTATGGTGGGGAGGTATTTGTCTTATAAAACCCAGTACAATCTTTAGGCCTGCTTACATTTTCACATGCATTTCATAGAATGGTTTGGATTGGAAGGGACCTTGAAGATCATCTTGTTCCAACCCCCTGCCATGGGCAGGGACACCTTCCACTAGACCAGGCTGCTCAAAGCCCCATCCAGCCTGGCCTTGAACACCTCCAGGGATGGGGCAGCCACAGCTTCTCTGGGCAACCTGTTCCAGTGCCTCACCACCCTCACAGTAAAGAATTTCTTCCTAATATCTAATCTAAATCTCCCCTCTTTCAGTTTAAAACCATTATCCCTCGTCCTATCGCTGCACTCGCTGATGAAGAGTCTCTCCCCATCCTTCCTGTAGGCCCCCTTTAGATACTGGAAGGCTGCTAGAAGGTCTCCCTGGAGCCTTCTCTTCTCCAGGCTGAACAACCCCAACTCTCTTTGACTAAATATAGTATCCTTTCAGTACTACAAGCGTATTCTTGTCGTTGTGAAGGTATAAGGATGTAAGCATGGTTGCTGGCGTAGCTATGCTGCTTTATTAGATTAGCAATAACCAGAAAGAAGCAGAAAAGCTAAGAGGAAGACAAATGCATTTTGGCATGATAAGCCTAAAATGCAGTGGTTCAGCTGGCTACCCATTGAAGCAAATGCTTCCCAGCCACCTGGTTCATGAAATGCCTGGCCATTTAACACAACAGCTGTCGGTGTAAGAAGGTGCCATCTCCCGCATCAGTGGCAATTGCTGTAACTTGTGTAAAGCCCTTCCTATTCTGGTGATGGAGCAGTAGAAGCACGCCGTCTGCCTGCAGCTCAGCAGCATGTTTTTCGCTCCATTCCCCTTTTGATTTTTAAATGCCAGCCCCCTTGGTCATAAAGCCCTTCAGCACAGTCCTACCTTGGGTTTCGCTGCAGTCACAGCACTCTGGGGTGCCTGCTGGGTCAGAGTCGCTGCAGCAGGGCAGGCAGCGGCTTTCCTGCAGGTAGAGCTGCGTGGTGGCTGGGCAGACTGTGCAGTTGAGAGGACCAGGTCCTTTGCACTCGGTACACGAGCTGTCACATTGCTCACACTTGGGCTCATCCTCCTTCAGACACAGAACACAAGCAACGCGCCTTTCATTTGGGATTTTGTGGACCTGAGCTGGCGGTTCTGTCCTGTCCTTCACTCTCTGGGTGGTCATCTCTGTGGCACCGCAGGTGTCAATGTCAAAATACCATAGGGAGTAGGAAAACTAAAATTTGGTTCATATTTTGTGGGTTCTCAGGGGTCTGCTTGTAGGGAGAGGGGGGGAAAATGTTATAGGAGCTTGGAGATCTCACTTAGCTAGACAGCAAGCTAAAATTCATTGAGACTGTAAGCTTTTTGGCCAGAAAGTGTGTTTTTGTTTTGCTAGTCCCACACTAGCAAATCTATGGGGTTTTTGGCAGTAATGATGGTAATGTGGCCTTCAAGAAGTATACTCAAGTGAATAATTAAAAGTAAGTGATATAGGAGGAGCAACATGAAATATTCTGGAAAAAAGAAAAGGCAGCTGAGAGAATGAATTTCCTTTCTAACTTGGGAAGGAGCAGAAATAAGGAATAAAGCTGCCTGGAAATTTTCTAGCAAACCAGATTTTTATTAGACTGTGTTAGTTCTGCTTTACAGAAACAGCTTAGATTCAAACACACTTCTCAAATTCCAGATCAGCTCCTGGAAGCCTCTGTGTACAAAGACTACTGTAGATCATCTTTGTCACATCTACATTGCAGAATGCTCTGAGCTCAGGTAATTCAGGGCTTCCAGTGTTCGCAGTTCCTGGCCTATTGGGAAAAATTGCTATTTTTGTGCCTTGGGACCAGGACCCCATATTCACTGTGAGGATCTGGAAACTCCAATAACCTTTCATCAAACTTGTCAGACCTGCGAGGCTGCTTGTCCTGAATTGAGGAACCGGGGCAAGATAGGAGGGTGATAGCAGAAGCTCCAGTTTCTTAGAGTCAAAGCTCTTGCAAAGAACTGTGGACCTCTGTGGTCCCCGGCTCTTAGGCTGTTTTCTCAGCTCACAGTTATGGAGCAGCACTTCTAAGGGGATATTCCAGCCAGAGACTCCAGGGTATGCAGCATCTCAGTCCAGCTGGCTTGCCTTGCTGCTATATTCTTGAATAAACATCTTTGGAAGGCAGTTAGTGTGGAAATCTGGAAGCTGGAGTGCCCAGTGTTGTGGCACAAACCCAAACCTAATTGTGGTCCTACTCTACTAAATATACAGCTCTGTTAACTTCAGCCTGTCTCTCCACTAGATGTTTCTGCCAGCAGAGCTGTCAATCAGGAATGCAATGCGATTTCTTACAGAAAAAGCAGCAGAAGTCCATGGGGAAATTTCAGTTATACTGGAAGAAGAAAGTGCTCCCTTACTAATATACCTGATGTTGTTCATATGGCTTTGGTATCATCATTGATAAAGTTGTGCCTTTGTATTTACTGGTAGAGGATTACTCTATAGTAGACAACCCTACAAAGAGACAATACATCATCTGCCAAGAGAAGAAAAAAGTAAGCATATTTAAACCTAAGCAGCCTTGAAAACACAGAGAAGAGCACTCTGTGTTGTTTGTATTGTGTTCAGAAGTTAAAGTTCAGTGTACAAATCGCAGGAGAAAATGCCTATGAATAGGTACCTCTTGTCCTGGTGGCTCCTGGACTTTGTATTCACCTACAAAACAGTCTGAGTTGCACATTCCACCCAATAAACTGTAGCTCCATACACAAGATGTGCAGCTGAATGCTCCCTTTCCTAGAAAGGCAAATAAAACAACACTTTTACAGCAGGAAAATTGTCAGCTAACTTCCTTTAAAAATTATACTGATCGCTGCCACCAAAGAAAAGGTTATTTGTCAACAGCAAGAATCAGCAGTGACGAGTCCAGCATGAGGAGGCTGGTATCAGAAAGAACTTGGCATCCTAGTCTTGAGGTTTTATGTGCCCACAAAGTGTATTTCTTATGTGTTTTGATATTCATGAAAAGCTGATTTGGGAATCAGTTGTACAGGAAAGCTGTGACACTTTCAGGAAATCAATTATGTCAGTGCATTGAAGTAAAATTGTGGGAAGCCTTGCACAAGTGCTCTTCTCCACAAAATCAGTACTTATTAGCCCTGCTAGCTAACCTGCTTCAAACCACGATGAATTAAGGTATATTTATGTTTGAATAGCAAAACAAATTCTTCAGTTGCATAGGAAAAAAATATTCTTCACTAGGTGCAAACAGAGCATCATATGCACTTTGTGTATTGGAGACTCTTTTTGAAGACAGATGCTGCACACAGTATTTCTGTGGAACATTGAAGTGAAGGGTTGGTCCTACGTGTTAAAATGCCCCTGTCCATTTCCCTGCAACGAGGCATTTTCTGCTGCTGTCCGAAAGGAAGAGAATGGGAATACAAGTAGTTCATGTTAGCAGCAGTAAAACAGGTGAAGTTAGCAACCTTCTATAACCCAGTGAATTTACTATGTGATTTTTCTGAGCAGTGCAGGGTTTGCCTTCCTGCTCTTAAGAAACATGAGACACCACAACACTTCTTTGCTTGTACATCAGCAATGCAGATGCATTTCAGAACACCTGCAGATTTGCTGTTTAGAAGGGCTGGCTTGTGTTTCATGTTAGTGTCTCTGTAATTATGATAGAAAATCTGTCCTGTAGTATTCATCCCAAATAAAGCAAAAATCAACGGAAGTAGTCTATAAATTAAAATGTCTATCTTTTTGTCCCAAATTCAAGCCAAAATATTTCTGTTACTTGTTATAATATTGTTATACAATTACATTTTAATATTCTTGAAGGTGGCTTCACTGTAAGAGTTGTTTCCACAATTTTAAATATTATTATGTTGCAATTAGCCATCTGTGCTACCCAGTATACCCACTATACAAAACAAATGTTGTGTGTTACAATATGGTGTGAACTAAGTGGCAGGGTGGCATCTGTTAGCTATCATCTAATGCTGTTCGGATAGAATAGGACACCAAATGGGTCCAAGGGGATTAATGCTGCTTGTTTCAGAATTGGATGAATTAGGAAAAAGAAGAAAGTGAATGCGTAAGTGTGTCACAGAAAAAAACAGATGGTATCCCAAAGTTATCTTTGAAAAATACTTAACTATATTAAAAGCAGCAGACATCACTGCTTGTTTTGTTTTGTTTTCTTTGTTTTGTTTTACTTTTCACTCTAAATATGTGCTTTATGGCCTTATTCTTATCTTAAATGTTGTTAGCTGTTGATCTTCTGTTCTTCCTTTTGCAAACTGTAAAGAGGTGTGGTTGGATTTAGGTTCCTTGGCTTTCACAGAGTAACACATAGTAGGACAGCTCAAAGAGTGAGATATTATACAGTCATTTTTCACTGTTTGTGCAAGAAATGAGGTCCAGCTCTAACCAATTCTCCTGGTTTGAGCAATATAGGACTAATTTTTCTTCTAATGACTGGGAAAACTGTACTTTTAGAAGACTCTGGTGTCTGAATTTATGAAAATACTTATTTTATAGCCAGCTATGGCATGTGGGATTCAAGGTCTCGGTGTTTTTTGAGTTAGCCAGGTGCAGGGAGTGAGACCAGGCACTTGACCCAGGCTGGCCAACAGGATTATTTCATAGCACAAATGTCACATTCAATATAAATTAGAAAGTTTGCTGAGAAGTTCTCTCTCCCATGATGGCTGCAATCCTGACAACTTCCTGCCTTGGTGTCGGACCCTTGAAGGACCTGCAGGGCCCCTTCCTCCCAAAGCCGCAGCGCTCGCAGTGGCCAACATTTGCCGTCCACTGCTGGCAGTGCACTGCTTCCTGCTGATAGAATTGGCTGAGTATAATCCTTGTCTATTTTATATTGGTATTGGTATGAATATTAGTTCTTTGCTGTTATTAATGTTAACTATCTAGTCTAACTCTATTAAATCTGTTCATATTTCAGCCCTCGGATTTCCTTGTTTATTTCTGATTCCCCTTCCTGGCTGGGGAGAGGTCATCGGGTGCTAGAATAATTGTCTGAACGACAATAAATTGTTGTGTGTTCCTCAAACCATAACTCCAACAGAGCCCTTTTTTTTTTGAAGTTGGTGAGCATCTTTGTGAGAGGGCTGGCTGACAGAATCTTCATTACCGTTGTCAGTTTGTTTCCCTTCACTGACTTGGCACTGGGACTCACTCCCAGCCCTCCCCGTGAGCCTTTACGCTTGTGCTCTGTGGGTGGAGCCAGCCCCTGCAGGGAGCTTGGAAGGAATTCATATCCTTGCATCCATCTCGATCAATCAATACTCTCAAAGTAAGGTGGCAGCATGGAGCAACCAGCGAAACAAGTCACCCAGGGCCAGGGGGAGCCCAGCAGCCCCCAGGGAAGGTCTGCGTCACCCACTGCAGGTCATGGGCAGGTTGGTAGCGCTGTATGTGGTTCGTCTCTTTGAGAAGTGTTTCCAAATCTTGGAGCAGAGAGGGAAAAAAGCAAAACCAAAGAGTTGGCAGGTGTTTTGATAACCCTGTTTTTGGTCAAAGCAGAGTGTATGCTTTTACCTTCACAAGTTCGGCAGGAAGGGTGGCATCTTTCACAGACGTTGTTGTCCTTGCTTTCATAGTAGTACTCAGGACAAGAGCTAATGCATTCATTCTTGGAGCGTAACAGGTAGAAATATGTATCACAGAAAAGGCAGTCTGTGGGTTGTGGCCCCATGCACTCCTTACAGCCCTTGTGGCATCTCTCACATGAGCCAGTGGAGTTCTGTGCAAAATACCTGAAACAGATCAGATAGCCATGGCTTTGCACAAAGACCAGCAGAGGCAGGAAACCCAAAACATCATTCATCCTTAGCTTTTACTGTGATTACATAAATGTATAAAAGTGATAGTGGTGTGATCACAGTAAGGATTTGCAATCTCAGTGAAAATAAAATTAATTTCCTTTAGTTCCCCTTGGCCATTGGAATTCAGCTATAAAGCAAGACTTTGTAAATTAAGGGTCCATAAAGGAAGGCTTTCTAAAATCTAGGGCGAATTCAAACACAAAGTATGTGAATAGGCAGAGCTCAGAAAACCTCAACTTGGCTCTGCAAGAGGTATCCTGGAGATGTTGGGTAAGCTCTGAATTCCTCACTGCTCCTGATGACCTGCTGTCAAACGAAAATTCAGAAATTTCATATTTCCTTTCAATGCACAAATAGGCTTAGCCAAAGGATACTAGCAGAGGAACAGTGTTCAACTAAGTTGTGCTGTCAGGGAAAAAGAATTGTTGCACTGTGGTTTTGTTGAGATGTGTTCATTACAGACTTGCAATTTAATGGAATGATAACTCAATTTAACCGCCAGCATGATCATACAGTACTGCAAAATGAAGTGGACCTGAACCAGAAACCGTAGGTCCACTTTCCAAATTTGAATTTCTGGGACATAATCCCAGAGCATAGTC